>NC_091369.1:19507226-19631839 GCF_038502225.1 Cherax quadricarinatus
TCTGTAAGTTAGTTAGTCACCAGTTGCCAAAGGCGCCTGTGAATAGACATTAACCTGATTTTTTTTTTGAGAGTATTTGAACATTTCTAAATTGTCAGTAGTGTCACAGTGTTACTTATGTAGATACTTCCCACCTCTTTCTAGCTGTGACGTCACGTGATCCAGCAAATGGATAGGAATAAGGAAAGCGAAAATTTGTGTATGAAATAATTAGGAAAAAAATAATTCCGAACCTAAAGAAAAAAATATATATATCTTTAAATGAATAAGAGAAAATTTTAGATAGGACTTAATTTTAAATGAGTTCTTGCTAATTAATCAGTTTTACCTATTCAGCACGAGATATATATATGTCGTACCGAATAGGCAGAACTTGGGATCTTGGCTTAAATAGCAACGTTCATCTTGCCATATAGGACAAGTGAAAATTTGTGTATGCAGTAATTACGCCAAAATAATTCTGAACCTAACGAAAAAAAATGTGTTTGTTTAGTACTAAATTTTTGTAAACGTATTTAAAATATATTTAGTTGAGTTAGGGTAAAATAAATTGTTCTTGTTATAATAAGGTTAGATAAGTTTTCTAAGATTCTTTTGGTGCAAAATTAAAAATTTTTACATTAACATTAATGAAAAAAATATATCTTTAAAAGTATAAGAGAAATTTTCAGAAAGGACTTAATTTTAAATGAGTTCTTGCTAATTGACCAGTTTTATATATTCGGCACGACATATATATATATATATATATATATATATATATATTATTTTTTTTTTATTATCACACCGGCCGATTCCCACCAAGGCAGGGTGGCCCGAAAAAGAAAAACTTTCACCATCATTCACTCCATCACTGTCTTGCCAGAAGGGTGCTTTACACTACAGTTTTTAAACTGCAACATTAACACCCCTCCTTCAGAGTGCAGGCACTGTACTTCCCATCTCCAGGACTCAAGTCCGGCCTGCCGGTTTCCCTGAATCCCTTCATAAATGTTACTTTGCTCACACTCCAACAGCACGTCAAGTATTAAAAACCATTTGTCTCCATTCACTCCTATCAAACACGCTCACGCATGCCTGCTGGAAGTCCAAGCCCCTCGCACACAAAACCTCCTTTACCCCCTCCCTCCAACCCTTCCTAGGCCGACCCCTACCCCGCCTTCCTTCCACTACAGACTGATACACTCTTGAAGTCATTCTGTTTCGCTCCATTCTCTCTACATGTCCGAACCACCTCAACAACCCTTCCTCAGCCCTCTGGACAACAGTTTTGGTAATCCCGCACCTCCTCCTAACTTCCAAACTACGAATTCTCTGCATTATATTCACACCACACATTGCCCTCAGACATGACATCTCCACTGCCTCCAGCCTTCTCCTCGCTGCAACATTCATCACCCACACTTCACACCCATATAAGAGCGTTGGTAAAACTATACTCTCATACATTCCCCTCTTTGCCTCCAAGGACAAAGTTCTTTGTCTCCACAGACTCCTAAGTGCACCACTCACTCTTTTTCCCTCATCAATTCTATGATTCACCTCATCTTTCATAGACCCATCCGCTGACACGTCCACTCCCAAATATCTGAATACGTTCACCTCCTCCATACTCTCTCCCTCCAATCTGATATTCAATCTTTCATCACCTAATCTTTTTGTTATCCTCATAACCTTACTCTTTCCTGTATTCACCTTTAATTTTCTTCTTTTGCACACCCTACCAAATTCATCCACCAATCTCTGCAACTTCTCTTCAGAATCTCCCAAGAGCACAGTGTCATCAGCAAAGAGCAGCTGTGACAACTCCCACTTTGTGTGTGATTCTTTATCTTTTAACTCCACGCCTCTTGCCAAGACCCTCGCATTTACTTCTCTTACAACCCCATCTATAAATATATTAAACAACCACGGTGACATCACACATCCTTGTCTAAGGCCTACTTTTACTGGGAAAAAATTCCCCTCTTTCCTACATACTCTAACTTGAGCCTCACTATCCTCGTAAAAACTCTTCACTGCTTTCAGTAACCTACCTCCTACACCATACACTTGCAACATCTGCCACATTGCCCCCCTATCCACCCTGTCATACGCCTTTTCCAAATCCGTAAATGCCACAAAGACCTCTTTAGCCTTATCTAAATACTGTTCACTTATATGTTTCACTGTAAACACCTGGTCCACACACCCCCTACCTTTCCTAAAGCCTCCTTGTTCATCTGCTATCCTATTCTCCGTCTTACTCTTAATTCTTTCAATTATAACTCTACCATACACTTTACCAGGTACACTCAACAGACTTATCCCCCTATAATTTTTGCACTCTCTTTTATCCCCTTTGCCTTTATACAAAGGAACTATGCATGCTCTCTGCCAATCCCTAGGTACCTTACCCTCTTCCATACATTTATTAAATAATTGCACCAACCACTCCAAAACTATATCCCCACCTGCTTTTAACATTTCTATCTTTATCCCATCAATCCCGGCTGCCTTACCCCCTTTCATTTTACCTACTGCCTCACGAACTTCCCCCACACTCACAACTGACTCTTCCTCACTCCTACAAGATGTTATTCCTCCTTGCCCTATACACGAAATCACAGCTTCCCTATCTTCATCAACATTTAACAATTCCTCAAAATATTCCTTCCATCTTCCCAATACCTCTAACTCTCCATTTAATAACTCTCCTCTCCTATTTTTAACTGACAAATCCATTTGTTCTCTAGGCTTTCTTAACTTGTTAATCTCACTCCAAAACTTTTTCTTATTTTCAACAAAATTTGTTGATAACATCTCACCCACTCTCTCATTTGCTCTCTTTTTACATTGCTTCACCACTCTCTTAACTTCTCTCTTTTTCTCCATATACTCTTCCCTCCTTGCATCACTTCTACTTTGTAAAAACTTCTCATATGCTAACTTTTTCTCCCTTACTACTCTCTTTACATCATCATTCCACCAATCGCTCCTCTTCCCTCCTGCACCCACTTTCCTGTAACCACAAACTTCTGCTGAACACTCTAACACTACATTTTTAAACCTACCCCATACCTCTTCGACCCCATTGCCTATGCTCTCATTAGCCCATCTATCCTCCAATAGCTGTTTATATCTTACCCTAACTGCCTCCTCTTTTAGTTTATAAACCTTTACCTCTCTCTTCCCTGATGCTTCTATTCTCCTTGTATCCCATCTACCTTTTACTCTCAGTGTAGCTACAACTAGAAAGTGATCTGATATATCTGTGGCCCCTCTATAAACATGTACATCCTGAAGTCTACTCAACAGTCTTTTATCTACCAATACATAATCCAACAAACTACTGTCATTTCGCCCTACATCATATCGTGTATACTTATTTATCCTCTTTTTCTTAAAATATGTATTACCTATAACTAAACCCCTTTCTATACAAAGTTCAATCAAAGGGCTCCCATTATCATTTACACCTGGCACCCCAAACTTACCTACCACACCCTCTCTAAAAGTTTCTCCTACTTTAGCATTCAAGTCCCCTACCACAATTACTCTCTCACTTGGTTCAAAGGCTCCTATACATTCACTTAACATCTCCCAAAATCTCTCTCTCTCCTCTGCATTCCTCTCTTCTCCAGGTGCATACACGCTTATTATGACCCACTTCTCGCATCCAACCTTTACTTTAATCCACATAATTCTTGAATTTACACATTCATATTCTCTTTTCTCCTTCCATAACTGATCATTTAACATTACTGCTACCCCTTCCTTTGCTCTAACTCTCTCAGATACTCCAGATTTAATCCCATTTATTTCCCCCCACTGAAACTCTCCTACCCCCTTCAGCTTTGTTTCGCTTAGGGCCAGGACATCCAACTTCTTTTCATTCATAACATCAGCAATCATCTGTTTCTTGTCATCCGCACTACATCCACGCACATTTAAGCAACCCAGTTTTATAAAGTTTTTCTTCTTCTCTTTTTTAGTAATTGTATACAGGAGAAGGGGTTACTAGCCCATTGCTCCCGGCATTTCAGTCGCCTCATACGACACGCATGGCCTACGGAGGAAAGATTCTTTTCCACTTCCCCATGGACAATAGAAGAAATAAAAAGAACAAGAGCTATTTAGAAAAAGGAGAAAAACCTAGATGTATATATATATATATATATATATATATATATATATATATATATATATATATATATATATATATATATATATATATATATATATATATATATATATATGCAAAACAACCACTGTGAAAGAATAGAGAAGTTCCAAGCACTTTCGTGACTACTCACATTATCAAGGAACAATGAAAGTAAAGCATCAAAGGAAGGTATATAAAGGGGTAGCCCACACCTCACCATCAGATCCCACAACAACGAAACACCTGACGTGAGACAGCAGGCCCGCCGGCCAAACTAGACAGGTCCTTCATACAACCCACCAACAAACTATTCTACCCAAGAAATAAGAAAATAAAAAAAATATTATTTGTCCAATGTATTATTAAATTCTTCCCAAATTCTATTAATTATAAACGGATCTAATTTATATAAACCAAAGGAAATATTCATATTGTCAAAACTGCTTTTTATGAAACAAGATTCAATTATATTCCTGTCGACCATGGACTTGCTTGATACTACTTTCTTAACTTTTTGAAAATCAATTGGATGGTTAAAATCAATACAAGAGCATTGGAATCTTGTCCAGTTCTAATGCTATATTTATGTTGTTTTAATCTTAGTTCGAGATTTTTACCAGTTTGACCAATTGAGAAAGTAGTATAAAGCAAGTCCACGGTCGACAGGAATATAATTGAATCTTGTTTCATAAAAAGCAGTTTTGACAATAATATGAATATTTCATTTGGTTTATATAAATTAGATCCATTTAGTAGTCTTTAAGTATATGACAATAAATATTAATGGCTTGAGAGCTGAAAGAAAGCGTAAGTGGTTCAATGAGTATTTGGTGCGTCTGGGTGTGGATGTAGGGTTCATACAGGAACACAACTACAAAACAGGATATGAGTTGGAAATGAGTGGATATAAAGTGTACTTGGAGCATACGGCAAGGTTAAAAGGAGGAGTTGCTATCCTGGTGAGGGAAACTAGCCCGTTCATTGTGAGGCGTTGTGAAGGGGGGAGGGGAGGGTGATTAGAGTTGATGGATCATGGGGTAGGGTACAAATATGTTTGGTGTGTGTATATGGTCCTTCAGAGGGAGATGTGCGTATTAAAACTAACTTTGTTAAAGAAGTTCTGGTATATTATTTGCATGCCTTGCCAAATGTAGCGGTAATTGGTGGTGATTGGAATAGTGTGATAAGACGAAAGGATGTGGAACCTAGAGGGGCGGGGACATGTTTGGGCATATTGGGGGATTCATTAAATGGGGTGGGGTTAAGGGATGTTTGTGGGGGGGAGGGGGAAGTAGGGCATACTTTTGTTAGACATGATTATGCGGCAAGACTGGATCGTTTGTACGTACCCCATGCGATAAGAGTGCGTAGCGTGTGTGTGGTGGATGTGGTTTTTTCAGACCATAGGGGAGTTGTAATGGATGTAGAATGGGAGGGATTGCCTCGAAGGGGTCAAAGTTATTGGAAATTAAATGTAAACTTACTGCAGGGAGAGGAATGTCGTCAGTATTTTGTAAAAATGTGGGAACGTTAGGTAGCTGAAGTGGCTGGAGATGCCTTGGTAACTTGGTGGGATACGGTGGCTAAAATGAGCATCAAAGAATATTATATTAGGAGAGGGAAGGAATATAACACGTTAAAGTATGGATTACAAAGATACCTTGAATGGCAGCTGCGTGAATGTTATGCAAGAGGAAGTGTAAACTATCCAGTAGTCGAAATTGAAAGTTTAAAGGAAAGTATTAGGATGTTGCAAAATGAGAGGTTTGATGGGGAGAGAATTAGGGGTGGAATAGAAGAGGTTCTGTAGGGAGATCGACCGTCGGCTTGTGTGTTGAGGAGTCAATGTAGGAGGAGAAAGGCAGTGGAGATGATGGGGTTAAATGTTTAGGTTGGTATGGAAGGGTATAGGGAAGGTCAAGTTTTGGTAACGACGGAGGGTATAAGTGGATATGTTGATGCTTGGTATAAGTGAAATATGAAAAGTGTTGGTGTAAGTGGGATAGCACTGCAGACAATGGGAGGGTTTGTGCAGTGCGAGCTGGAGGTGCAAGATCCATTGGCTTTGGGAGGACCGATCACGGAGTGTGAGATATGGGAGGCTTTAATTAATGGTGTGAACTTAGGTAAGGCGCCGGGTATAGATGGAATACCAAGTGATTTTTATGTTAAAAATTGGGCATACTAAAGGGGTTTTTAGTTAGATTGTTTAACATACTTAAGAGGGATAGGGTATTAGGGGAACAGCAAAAGACGGCTGTGGTGGTTTTAGTACCGAAGGGTGAGCCATCAACAGTATTGGATTATCGGGCCATTTCGCTAATGTGTTGAGATTACAAGCTCTTTGCAAAGATATTAGCTAACAGAATTAAGAAGGTAGTAGGTAAAGTGATAGATAAGGGACAATACGGGGTGCGGGAAGGTCTATGTATGAAAGGCATGGTTTGATTAGAGGTTTTATTGAGAGATGGAGCGAATTGGGAAGGGGGGGGGGAGGTGTTGGCTCTGGATTGGGAGGCAGCCTATGACAGTGTAGAACGGGAAGCGTTATGGATGTTTATGCGTTGGCAGAGTTTCGGGGAAGAAATTATACCTTGGGATAAATTATTGTATCAAGGTGCTGCAATGAGAATACAGGTGAATGGGAGGTTAGGTGCTAAAATTCAGATGAGTAGGGCCTGCGTCATGGTTGTCCACTTTCGCAAATTTTATTTGCTTGTTTACAAGATCCCTTTTATAAAGCGATTCGAAGGTTATTTCAGGAAATGGGGTAGGTAATGAAGGGGGGGGGGGAGAGGCTGGTATCGTGGGTTATGTAGATGACACAAGTGTTTTGGTGAGGGGAGGTATGGATTTGATTATGGTGGGAAAGTTGGTGAATATTTTTGGGGATTCTTCTGGGTTAAAAATTAATGCAGAGAAGACCAAGTATATGGATCTTGGGGATCGGTTAAACAGGGACGGGGAGGTAGTAGACAGGTGGAAGAGGGTGGATCAATTATTGATATATGGAATAGTTTATGTGAGAGATATAAAGTTGGCACAAGAAGTAAGCTCAGTGCATATTGTGGAAGATGTTATGAAAAGACTTAGTTGTTTAAGGGCAGCACAACTAAAGATACATCAAAGGGTAATAGTAACAAATGTGCTCTTGTACAGTAAGTTATGGCATGTGGCAGTGATGTATCCGATGATACGATGTGAGATAAAACGGTTGCAACAGAGAGTTTTTAGATTCATGTGGGGTACAGGATGTGAATGGTTAAGTAGAACGGTGGTCACACTACCTGTAGGCCGAGGAGGGCTGGGGCTTATACCGGTTAAAAAAAGGATCATGAGTGTGTGCTTAAAACGTAGTTATATAAGGGAGGGGGGGAAGCGAGGAACGGTGGACTTAATAGGATACGTGAGGATATGCAACGGTGGTGGGGGGTAGGGAGTTATTACTAGGTGAGGCTATGTTGAGGGTTCTAATAACAGTGAGAGAACCGTCACACATTAAATTGCGAGTCCTTGAAAAACTTGATTGCAAGTCAGTCGTAGCGGCGGTAGAAGGTGCATATCCAATGTATGCTTGGAGTGACATATGGAGGCGTCTGAATAAATTACGAGTGAAACCCAGGGTACGAAAGGTAATGTTTAGATTTTTACAAGGGATCTTGCCGTCTGGGATGGTCTTATTCAATAGGAGGATCAGGGAGGGTGTGGAATGCAAGGCGTGTGGATGCATGGAGACTATTTTTCACTCTGTGTATTTTTGCAATCGTATTGAAGCAGTAAGGGTCTGGTTAGGAAAGGTGTTTAGGTTAGTGGGTGGGGATGGGTTACAGGTGTTAAGGGCTTTAAGTGTAGACATAGGGGGGGGGTGAATCAAATGGTAGAGAATGCCGTGGGGTATATAGTTACTGATTTTGTGTATATGTCTTGGGTTATGAGGGAGGTGGGAGTGAGTGAAAGAATTAAAATGTTAGCAGCGACCTTTTATAGAATGAAGAAGTGTCGGAATAAGGAAGTGTTTGGGGGGAGGTGGGAGAGGGCATTTAGTGAAGGCACTGTGTGGCGAAACGTTTCCTCAATAAAGATACCCAAGAGTTGCACATGTGTCTAATTTATCAACATGTCGGTTCTCTGAACCATTCATCTACAAAGACAGGAATAAGTTGGAGTCTAAAACCCTAAACAAAAGTGAAGCTCTTAATCCAAAACATGACAATTTATACAGGAGTGGAACGAATATTTACGAATTTGATGGGACCCGGATGTAGAAGAGGGGGGGGGGACAGTGGGAATTATGCAGCCATCCTGACTGAACAAGCAGACAGCTGTTAAATTAGACACATGCGCAACTCTTGGGTATCTTTATTGAGGAAACGTTTCGCCACACAGTTGCTTCATCAGTCCATACATAGGAGAAACTTGAAGAACAGGAGTAGAATGAGGTAATCAGTCCCTCAACCTTAAGTCGGTGTGGTCAGTCCATCAATCTTGAATAGAATACGGCATATGAGCGGAGAAGCAGCTTATAAACCGTATGTCAGGAGAGGTGCAGCAGTCGTAGGTGGTGTCACATTTGTTCAATGTGGAAGTAGGTCGTGCCCAAGGGTTAGGCAAGCGAAGAATTTCCAAGTATTAAGATCCCAAGAAGTTGCAGTGTCTGACAGGACTTTAGATGAATGGTTCCAAGAACCGACATGTTGTTAAATTAGACACATGTGCAACTCTTGGGTATCTTTATTGAGGAAACGTTTCGCCACACAGTGGCTTCATCAGTTTCTCCTATGTAAGGACTGATGAAGCCACTGTGTGGCGAAACGTTTCCTCAATAAAGATACCCAAGAGTTGCATATGTGTCTAATTTAAGAACATGTCTGTTCTTGGAACCATTCATCTACAAGTAAACAGCTAAACACACTACCACCAACATACATTCATACTTCCATTACTATCTAATGAACTTTTCCCTCACAATGCTCCAAATTATTCTTTACCATCCAGAAACCTTTTCACAAGTGTTGCCATACCTAATAACAGTAACAATATTGTACTTAGTATGGGGGAGTGACAAACATTACAAAATTTTTCCTTTTTGAAATACGAGAAGTATACAGTTAGGTGTGGAAATATATAAAACCTGTAGTTAGCAGCAGTCACAATATACACTATGGGAAACAAATATTCTTCAAGTAATCTTCCCCTCAAGGAAGGTTCCTTGATGTTGGTGAGGGGCTCTTGATTTAGGGAATTAGATCTGTGCTCTAGTTCCCCGAATTAAGCCTGAATGCCTTCCACATCCCCCCCCCAGTCGCTGTATAATCCTCCGGGTTTAGAGCTTCCCCCTTGATTATAATAATAATTCAAGTAATCTTCACCAGTTAACAATAGTAATAAAATAAGATTAGATGTGGTGGAGGTGTAAAAAGCTAGAAAAGCTAAATACAATAATCTATAAGTGCCTAAAACTTCAGGCTGCCAGAGGTCACCGACCGTTCATCATAGTAGGAGCTGCCAGAAGTCACTAGTTTTTTCCAACACCCAAGTTATACTTTTTGTATCAAACTGAACATATATTACTCTGCTAAATAATATTCCAGTAGTCCTTTCACAAGCAAGTCGAAAATCGCCGACCGGATTTGTTAAAAATAAGTGATGCACTGACCGGATTTGGCCCAGAAATAAGTGAACCAATGACCTGATTCAAAAAATGAAAGAGTATCTAGGTGCCCATAAAACCCAACAAGATTCGCTGAAAAGTAAGTTATCCTTTGACGAGATTCAAGAGTTGACTGGGTTTTTACGGTCCCTCATCAAACACCCAAACAGTTACTGCTAACAGGGGTAAGATTGTCTCAAACATATTCAAGTACAAATACAAACAGATACAGATACAAAGAGACATGTACAGTTTAGAGGTTATTAGTAGAATATACAGTACAACAACCAAAAATTCACATCATGAAGTCCTGTGTAGCCTGCAACCAAAGAAACAAACAAGCTTTTGCATGAATTACATGCAACTTCTGTGGGAAATGGGCCCACGCATCTTGTGCCGATATTCAGGAATCATCTAGAAGAGATATTAAACCATGGAAGTGTTTTTGGGTATGCCCAAATGAGATCCAACTGTGGAAAAAATTACATTGGTATTAAAAGATGAAAACTCCAAAACAGTCTTCACAGAAAACCTGACAGCATTCTATAACAGATGGGAAAATAAAAGGTCTGGGCCTGATGGTGCTATCGCCCCTGGTGCAGATTCTGTCCTGGTAGTCAGTAACTGTAAGAATAGAGAAATGAAGGTTGGTGATGGGGAGGGAGACAGGAGCTCTAGTGGGGTAACAGGTGTAGAAAAGAACATGCAAAAACCAGTACCACAGGAGAAAGTAAACAAGTGGATGCCCCAAAAATTTGGGAAAATAAAACACCGGAAATAACTGGTGAAGGCACCATTGTTAGTACAAATTCTGAAGATAGTAATGAGACAGGAAAACACACCAGCAGGGAATAAAGCCACAAAAAAACAAGGCAAACAGAAATCAGGCATATGTAAATTAGGTATCTGCAAGCAGGGAATATCTAGAAAAAAACAGAAGGGACGTGCAACTTTGACCACCGCAGGAAAGGCAATGCCCATATGACAACAGGAGAATGCAGCCTCCCTTCCTGTAAGCTTTTCTACCGTGAAATGTGTCACTCTTCAGTTCAGGAGAAAAAATGCTATAACTTATATTGCCAGGCACACCACCTAAAAGAGGACAAAAAAATACAGAACATCCAGACTATGGAAAAACCTGGGTAGTGACAAACACTCCCGAGAGGTTTTTTTCGGAGCCAGGAAGGAAAAAAAGCTGACAGGAAATGACAGAAATAGTACACCAACTCCTATCAATTCTGGAATGGAATCATAGTCGATGGCTTAAACTCCATAACAACAGATATTAGTGCCAGGAAAAAAGGCCCCCTCCCCTATACGACCAATCCGACGACATTTTTCTTTGCAAATATACAGGGTCTAAAGCCAGCAATGAACAACAAAATACCTTTCATCCATGGATTGCTTGCAGGGTGTAACGCAATGTTCGTGGTTTTCACAGAGACCCACATAAAGAATCACTTTGACATTGAAATGTGGATCACGGCTTACAACCTACACAGATGCGACAGAGTGAACAGGCAAAAGAGGCGGGGTGGAGGTTGGCCTGTATATCAGAGAGTTATATGTTTGGAACTGCTAAATGTCTCAAATGATGTAGTTGACGTTTTGGCAGTATAGATCGAGAAGCAAAACCTGGTCACTGTGATTGTATACAAGCCTCCTGATGTGATTTCCCAGCAATACAAGAATAGCCTTTAAAAGTTGATCACTTCCTGGAAAATCTTCCAGCTCCTGCCCACAACAACTTGCTTCTGGGGGATTTCAACGTAAGGCACCTAAAATGGAGGAATGTAGCAAATAACACTGTACCAGAGATAACACAAGGAGGCAAGTCAGATGAAAACTTGCACACACACAAGCTTTTAAATATCTGCACCAAATTTACCTTAAACTAGCAAATCATAGAGCCTACAAGATTGAGGAATACACAGGACCTCACCTTCACTAACAATGATGATCTGATGCGAAATATTACCATATCAATAACAATATACTCAAATCACAAATTAACAGAGGTTCAGACATGTATGCGTCGGGCCCCAGACCGATAAAATGTAATCAATCACGAGGGAGCCTTCAACAAATTCAACTTCAATAACAAAAACATAAGATGGTACCAAGTCAATCAGGTCCTAAACGATATAAACTGGGAAGACAGCCTAAGCAACATGGATCCAAATCTATGTCTAGAACAAATTAACACTGTGGCACTCGAGGTATGCTCAAGGCATATTCCTTTAAGGAAAAGGAGATGTAAACTAGAAAGGTGCATCTGTAATACGAAGAGAGACACTGGTCAGAGAAATAACAAACATCGAACTAAAGCTAAAGGAATCTTGCAGGAGTCAAAAAAGGCGGGAAGAACTAAAAGCGATAAATGAAATTGAAAGAAATCCAAAATATTTCTTTTCTTATGCCAAATCAAACTTGAGAACAACATCCAGTATTGGATCCCTACTTACACTAAATGGATCCTACACATATGACAAGGAAATGAGTGAACTACGCAAATTCCAATATGACTCGGGTTTTAGTGAGCCCCTAACCAGACTGAGAGTCGAAGATATAAATGATTATTTTATGAGAGAGAGACAGAATCTGGTAGACTCGAACCTATCTAATATTAACCTGACACCAAATGACATGCCCATTCACTCTGCCCCTGGCCCAGACTCGTGGAACTCCGAGTTCATCAGGAACTGCAGGAAACCCTATCATGTGCTTTTAACATCTTGTGGAGAGGGAGCATGGACACAGGGGTGTCCCACAGCTGCTAATAATAACAGACATACCCTCACTCCACAAAGAGGGTAGTAAAGCAACAGTGAAGAAGTACAGACCGACAGCGCTAACGTCACATATTATAGAAATCTTTGAAAGGGTTCTAAGTAGCAAGATCCCCACCCATCTAGATACCCATCAGTGACACAACCTAGGGCAGCATGGGTTTAGAGTAGATCACTCCTGTCCCAACTACAGGACCACTATGACAAGGTTCTGGATGCTCTAGAAGACAAAACGCAGATGTAGTATACACAGACTTTGCAAAAGCCTTGTGTGACCATGGTGTAATAGTGCACAAAATGAGTGATAAAGGAAAAACAGGAAATGTTGGTAGATAGATTTATAATTTCCCAACAAATAGAATACAAAGAGGAGTAGTAGTAAACAGAGTAAAGTCTGAGGCGACTATGGTGAAAAGCTCTGTTCCACAAGGCGCAGTACTCTCCCATCCTGTTCCTCTTCCTCATATCTGATAGACAGGGATGTAAGTAATAGCACCATGTCTTCTTCGCAGATAACAACAAATTTGCATGACAGAGCCCTTCACTGAATACACTGCAAGACTCCAGGGGGACAGCAATCAGATCTTTAAATGGACCGCAGAAAACAATATGAAGTTCAGTGATGAGAAATTTCAATTACTCCAATATGAAAAATGTGAGGAAATTATAACTACATCGGAGTGTAAAACAAATTCCAAACACACAATAGAGCGAAAAGCTAATGTAAAAGGATTGGGAGTGATCATGTCCGAGGATTTCACTTTCAAAGACATTGTATTAATCGCATCTGAGCGGATGGATAACGTGAACCTTCGAAACGAGGGATGTGAAGCCCGTGTTGACACTTCAAGTCACTTGCTCTGTCTAGGCTGGAATATTGCTGCACACTAACAGCACCTTTCAATGCAGGTGAAATTACTGACCAAGAAAATGTACAGAGAACCTTCATGGCTCGAATAACTGTGACAAAACACCTCAATTACTGGGAACCCTTGAAGTTCCTCAACCTGTACTCCCTAGAATGTAGACGGGAGAGATACATGATTAAAAACACGTGGAAAATCCTAGAGAGATTAGTACCAAACCTGCACACGAAAATCTCTCCCTATAAAAGAAAAAGACTCGGCAGATGTAACATTCCTCTAATGAAAAGCAGGGGTGCTACTAGTACGATAAGAGACAAAATAAATGTCAGGGGCCTACGACTGTTCAACTGCCTCTCAGCATACATAAGGAGAATTATCAATAGACCCCTGGCCATCTTCAAGAAGGCGCTGGGGAGGCACCTAAAGTCAGTATATGACCACCCAGGCTGTGGTTCGTACGTCGGGTTGCGTGGGTCTAAACGTAACAGCCTGGTTGATTAGACCCTGATCTACCATGAGGCCGGGTCACAGGCCGAGCAATGGAGGTGTTGCCTCCCAAAACCCTCTCCAGGTAATGTCCAGGTATGTCATGATTTGAACTTTAGTGTAACATTATTTAATCCTCACTATTTCTTTTAAAGGCTGAACGCCTATCATGTGAGTGATTTATTGAGAAATGTGTAATATTGAATCTATTTTATCCTCGATTGTCAGCTCGGGTCATCCAACAAAGGAGAGATACTGAAGGACAGCATAGATCTTGACAAGACCTGAGGGTAAATCAGGAAACTCTACCTACACACGTCCCCCTTCCACATGTTGCCGACCACACAGTCAGCTACACAACATTCTAGCAGCCTTCTCCCAGTTATAACTCCATCAGTGTTTCATGGTAGTTCTTTACTGGCAACTCAACTGCTTCACAAGTGTTGTAGTGGTCAGAGGATCACAGTACCTCTGTTCCTCAGATTCTTTACTCGTGTTGGGGGTCACTGTCTACTCAGTGTCAACAGTCACATCCACCTGCGTCCACCCTCCCCCTTCCCCATCATCAACCACGGCTCGGTGTTCCAAACCACGATCCAGAACTATGTGCTCAGAACATCAGCCCGGTATTATTCTCCACTACGTATTGCTCTGAATCACTAATTATGTATGTATTTCATTTTTCATTTCTTTGCTTCAAGTTGGATTAATTTCATGTGTAAGCGTTTTATATTCTTTACTAATTTTACATAATTAACTTTTCATTTCCATAACTTTACATAATTTTACTTAACGAGGAATCAGCTTTATCAAATGCTCTCTAAGGGTCTGATAGGCCTAAGGAAGTTTCACAGGTGGCGACCTTGCCAGGATCATCGAATTCGAACATAATCGGAACGCCAACAACAACGAAGCCTCATTGTGTACACACAGAATAAGAAGATAGTTACAACTAGCCAATTAGTAATCATTCTCTATGGTAGTACTACAGTACAGGTATTTAAAAGATGTGGTGATTGTTGTAGTCGCAATTTCTGTAAGTCAAGTCAGGGCAGGATATATACTAGTTATTACTGCCACCATTGTTTTTAGAGCTTGAAGCAATTTCGAGGCATAGACTCTCGAGACCCGAGATTTTGCAAGGGCAAGTTGCTTCATTGAGCTCTGTTTAATTATATCAAGGGAACTGTTGTAGGACACTCTTGATTTGTTAGTGAGTGGATTGGATGGTCAAGGGACCCCATTCTACTTACTGTTTGATCGGAGCCGGTATAGAACCCTCCGTTTTCATACATACTGTTTAACTGGAGCTGGAATAGAACCCTCCATTTTTTTTATACTGTTTCTTCGGAGTAGGAATAGAACCATCTGTTTTCTATAATATCCTTTTCATTTTCCCTGGTAATTTAAGTTAATTATCTTAACGTGGAGGAATATCAGTTTTGGAAGACCACCGGAAGTAATTTGGGAATAACTGGTAAAATCTTTAAGCTTTTATTGCTGTTAAGATTCATGAAAGAAAGGATGAAAAAGAGAGAGAAGAGAAAAAAGAGAAAGATCGAATTGAAAGAGAAAAAACGAGAGAGAAAGCTGGAAAGAGAAAGAGAAAAGAAAAGGAAGAGAGAAAGAATTGAAAGAAGAAAAAAAAGAGAAGGAATTGAGAGAAATGGAAGGCAAAAGGGAGTGTGACAGATTGATTGTGAAGAAAGAGCTAGAGAACGTAAAGATCGTGCTAAAGAGCGTGACCTAAGAGAGAAAGAGAATAATCGTGAGTTAGAAAGAGCACACTGAGTTGGAATATAAGAAATTAGCATTCACACAATATAAATTGGAAGAATGAATAATAGAACATCATGCAACCAGTTCAAATGGTCCTACGCCTAATTTACCTCCCTTCACAGAGGGTGAAGATGTAACATCATAGGTTATTAGCATTGAAAATACCACTACCCACTGTGACTGACCCTCTGATAACTGGGATACCAGGTTAGGCATGTTATTTTCTGGTACAGCATTAAATATCTATGCCACTTTATCAAAAGAGATCATTTGTGATTATAATTTACTTATGAAGGCAATTCTTAAAGCATACCAGAAAACTCCGAATTCTTATTGGAAGGATTTCAGGTGTGCCACATTAAAGCTCGGCCAAAACTTTCAGCAGGTTCAGATTTTTTTTTTTTTTAAACTCAAGTACAAAATAGATACGGGTGCATAAAATAATATGTCAACGAGATACCAGGCACTAACAAGACTATTATATAATTAATAAAATCAAAACACTGGAAAATATAAAGACTATACAAAAAAACAATGTGACAAAAACGAGCACAAAAAATTACACACATACACAAGCAATCACATATTATACAACAATATACAACATCTGGCATATAACTAGGCGTGGCTTCCGCCTGCCAACACACAACGTGTCCAAGACTTAATCTAAGAACTCAGGTGCCTTAAAGAGCACAACAACACTTTAATTTGGGCGACTACCACGGGGTTATTATCATTGACTAAGGATAGGCATTACAGTTCAAAGGTGGAACAGGATGACGCTACAATTAACAACAATGAAAATATCTAATATAACAAACCGAAACTAAACTGATATTTGTCATCTCAAATAAACACAAAGAAAAGACAATGCAAGCAGCTGTAAGTGAACTTATACTCTGACGAGAGAGAAACATTGAAAAAAAAAAAAAAAAAAAAAAAAAAAAAAAAAAAAAAATGCTTCCACATATAGTTCAAGCTCCATCACAGCTTACAGAAAAACAAACACTTGCATAGATACATATAATATTGAAAAGCACACGAACACGGCATAAAGTATAAACAGAAATAATAAAACTTTCAACTGTGCTAGGAAGCACACCATATACAAAATGTACACCAATGACTTGTATTGAGGCATAAATGACGAAAAACATTCCTAAAAGCTGTATATACAAAGCCTTAAGATATATCGTCATCACCGATACATAGGAGACGCACATAAACTCTGAGAACACAAAACATTCACGCACTTGACAAACACAATTAGACACAGCTGACCAGCCCATTAGATTACCCACTGAACACTCACAACTATCTCAAATCTCGTAACTCCAAGGCTTTATATTCAGGCGGGAAGTCTCTATCCCATCTCCCTTCATATACCAACCTATTTCGACATTTTGTCCTATAAATCGTCCCTGCTAAAACCCTAATTCTACTGTTACCATCAATGTGCCTCATAGCCCATGACACGAAAATATAATCGGCCACAACGTACGACACCGCACGTTGTACACGCAAGTCAACCCCACCTACATCAAAACTCAATGCCCGGAGTACCGACAAACCTCCCCCCCCCCCCCACAAAACGCAAAACCCTACTGAACTACTCTCGTACCATACCTAAAGTCTCACAGAAATACACAACGTGAAAAGCAGATTCCTCCATCCCGCACGCCGGACAACCCCAGTCTTCCCCCAAACGCCTATTATACAACACCCCAGACGACAAGATTCCATGTAAAAATTTAAAAACCACTTCCCGTACTTGAGCAGGCAGATGCAACTGTTGAACTCGCCTCCATTTATCACCCCACTCATACGTGGGACACAATCCTTCAACTCGCACCACGACTACCTCCATACCCGCCCTTTCTAAGGTACATAATTTTACACAGTGCACGTCCTTCATATGCAATAATACATGAAGCATCATGTCGCACCTAATTAAATTCCTCCCCACCACCTGCGCAGGTCGTGATACAATTCACTTAACCCACCATACATCCCACCCAGTCGGAGAAAACGACGCTTCACGTAACATGCCATGACACGAGCCTCTAGAGGAATGAGACCCAACCCTCCCTGATGCATTGGTGTCTCCACCACCACTCTTGTGAGCCAATCGCAACCTGAACCCCACAAAAATCGAAAACTCTACGTAAAAGATGTTTGACGTCCCCCTGCAACAGAGGATACAGTGCAGCAACATGCCATACTTTGCTATAAAGCAGGACATTAATGACCACCGCCCTCTGATGCAGGGTTAAATGTCGCGGCCGTAGATTATTTAAGCGCCCCAAGACACTGTACAACCCTCCTCGAATTACACGCCCTCATCTGATCGACCTCCCGCATATAATGAATACCACATATAGTGATATGATCAACCACAGTCCACCCCTCTGCATCCACCTCATCCCCCACCAACTCCCCCAACTCCATAATCTTCGATTTTTCTCTATTAACACATATCCCCGTAGCCTTGCCAAATATGTCAAGAAGTCTCTCAAAAAAAAACCAATTGCTCCCGTGAATGTAATAACATATTAGTATCATCTACATAACCCACTAGGGTCGGTCGACCACTACTCGGACCCCACAATGTCTCTACTCCCCGTCCACAAACAGCCCAGTAAAAAGGGTCCTATATACATGCAAAAAGCATTTGAGACATGGGGCATCCCTGACGAATGCCCCTGCTCAAGTGTACAAAAACACCTAACTTGCCATTAACTTGCACTTTAAATCCTGCTCCATTGTACAACGAATGGGCCCACATGATGACCTCATTTCCAAAACCCTACCGTCTCATAAATTTCCACAGAACCTCTCTTTCCACACAATCAAAAGTGGCTCGCCATTCTAGAGCCAAAACACCCTGCATTCCTCAACAAACTCCCTGATATTCCTATGACCATCATACACTGACCTACCTGGCACACCAAACTGACTCATATGGATTTCCTTATCAAACACTTTCTTAATTCTATTCATCAAAATTTTCGCATATAGTTTATAGTCAGTACACATCAATGATATGGGACGATAGTCCTTAATCGCTAACGGCACATCACATTTCCTAAGACCAACACTGCCGTACGCTGAGACAGACCTAACACCCCCCCACCTTCATCGCATTGAGTAAACGAGCCATAATGTTTGATATAAAATTTACAAGGGATGCCATCAATGCCTGGAGCCTTCCCCTTACTCATTCTATGTAGTGCCTCCCACACCTCTGCCTCAGATATAGGCCCACCCATGAGAAGGCGATCATAATCATTTAACTCGCATCACACTCCTCTCCCCAATTCCTGTATCACATGCTCACTCATGTCTTTACTTTGCATCTGGAGCTTACTCCAAGTACCGACATAAAAAGTTATCCCCTAAGTTGTTAAGACCTGTCCCTCACTATGCCCGTCAACTTCATCCTGCACCACTAAACTCACAATTTCAGTCGCTTTTCGCCTTTGTAAGACACAAGCAGACGGCTTGTCACCCCACAAAGCCTCTTCCACCCAACCCGAAATGCGCGCCCCATCAAAAACCTTATTTTTCAATACCTGGATTTGTTCTTCAAGAGCGTCGATCTCATCCACTGGGTAAACCCCAGATGCCTCTCCCTGTGCATAACATTGTCTTAGATGACCCTCCAGGTACCTCAGAAAATCATACTCCAATCGAGTGGCCTCCTTACCCTGATGCACATAAAAATTCTTAATTCGAGGCTTTACAACCTCATCCCACTGTTGTACTAAATCCCACCCCTTCCAGGAGTCTACTCCCATAGACGCCCATAAGTCCACGAATAGTTCCCTATCATCTGCACTTTATAGCATCCACGTATTCAATTTCCAGTATCCCTTAAAACGATTCGGGAGACCCCCCCCCCCAGTCGAGCTCTACAAAAACTCCCAGGTGGTCAGAGAAAAAGACATTCAACACACGCACATTGGTTACGACCAACCGCCGAGACACATACACCCTATCTAAACATGCTGCATAGCCCCTACGCACAAAAGTATGCTCAATCCCTAAGTCACGTCCTCTGCATACATTTACCAACCCCAGCCCAGACAAGAAGTCACCTAAAATAAATGAACAGAAACCAGCCCCCCTCAGTTCAACGTCTTTATGGCGCACCACACAGTTCCAATCACCACCGACCACTAATTTCCAGCAGGGGCCTCAAATAATATACTAAGACATCTCTAACAAAAAGTATTTTTAATATTAACATCATGTAAAGCCAGCCGATATACCCCTACAAAACCAACCCTTCTACTACCCCAATCCCCCACGACTCGCACCATGCGACCCTCCCCCCCTTCCTCCCAATGTCTCATCACAAATGGCCTGGTCACTTTTATCAATACAGCCACTCCACCTTTCAGACGTCTGGGGTGAGTCACATAAATGTCATAACCATCCATCTCAAACAAACTTCCTACCTTATGGTTATGTTCTTGCAAAAAACACACATCTACTGCAAAACGATTCAACCACTCACGCACTTGCACACACTTTCTGACAGATTTCATACCATTAACAATAATAGTTACACACCTAACTGTGTTAAAGGTGGCTTTACTCTAGGGGCTACACTCCCTTTTTCTCTTTGTGTCAGCAAGCACCCAAGGCACTTCCCGCACCTTTGGCAATCCCCCTGATATTACCTGCTGTCCTGGACTCGCACGACCTCCCCCCACCCGTGATTTCCGACCACGTCTTCTTCCCTGAACGTTGTCCAGGGGTCAAGACATCATCGGAGTTGGACGGGGTAGCCGCACGCTTCCTAGAAAGAGCATCTTCAGATATGTCAGTACTTGGAGTGTTCTCCTTGTGAATTTCTGCCTTAACAGTATGAACCCTCAAATTCTCCAAATCTCGCACTTTAGCTATCTGATCAGCATCATCTACACGTAATCTCAACTCATCAGAACATTTCAACAAAGGCACACATGGCACAGAATCAGACTCATGCAGATACAATGTCGGCCTCCATATCACCTGCCTCTCTTGCTAGACGGATTTCACTGCTCACATGTTCCACCTCGTCAAGGGAGGCAGTCCCAGGTAGAGTCACACAAGATGACTAGTAGCATGGCCCGATCAACCTCAGCACTCCATGATGTCAGACGCGGCGAGTCCTCGAAAACCTCTTCTTCCGGAGCCTGACGGGGTACTTTGCCATCAGGACGACGACCACGCCCCTGGGGGCGGCTGGCGCTTAACACATTGAGCCGCTATGTGATCCAAAGTGCCGCAGAGGTGGCAAGTTCTTCTCTGTCCAGGATGTGTAACGTACACCTGGGAATGAAAATCCTCCAGGTGTACGTACGAAGGAATCGGCTAATGCAGGGACATTTTCAATGTAAATGACCCCTCCTGAAGACCAGCATAGTGGCCGTCAGACCACCTACCCATGGTGACCAGGTTGATCTTCCCATAATATTCAAAAACGTCACATATATCAACTTCATTGGCCTCAAAAGGCACGTTTCGCACACGTACCCACGTGTGCGAAACTGCTGGGGTGACTTGCTTACTTATATCGTGGTACTGGGTCACAATCTTCTCGTAAATCTGAGTGTCACAAAACTTGATGAAGATCCATGAAGTTCCATTCAAGGCGATGCCACACAAGGATTCATGCTGAATGCCATATGTATCACGAATGATTGCTGGCATTAACACATTTATTGATTCGCTGGTGATAGAGCCCTGTGTTAGTTGAATACAAACAGTATTAACACGCCGGCGAAACGCAGTCACCATTGTTGTTGTTGTAAAAACTCCTCCACCAGGTGTTGGGACTGAGGAGAAGCAGCTGACAACCGCTTAGCACAACGTCTGAGCAGAGAATCAGATTACCCTCTTTCGTCTGTTCGATTTTTAGATTGAGAGCTCAGGAATTGATTGCAATTATGAATCTCATAGAGATTTCATGGTTGCCTACCAGTTCCTATCAGCTCTTCCCACCAGATTCGAACTTTCGTTCGAGAACGTAATCTGATTAAAGCTGAGGAAGTTGCTGAGGCCGCTGACATTTATACTGAGGCCCACAATTCCTATAGAGACCTAAAGGGATCAAACCCTAAGGGCAGTGGTTCATCTGACCTTAAGAAAATAAAGCCTCTAATGGAAAACAGACATTGTTTATTCCCCTTTGTCATTTATGTTGTGTTAAAGGACATAAACGTCCAGATTGTCCTTCCAAGAAAGTACGAAAAGTTGGTAGGTGTTTTAGGGACTGTAATGACAAGGCACCATTCTGCTCAGGAACGGTTAATGGAATTAATATCTCAACCATATTACATGACACAGGATGTACGTGCATCGTAATTTCTAACAAGCTTTTCCCTAACCTTAAAGCTATTCATGCCTCTGCTATCCTTTCAGACACCTGGGCCATACAGACTGATTCCCTACAATCCATTGTTATATAAGATCTATATGGTTCACAGGTTGGACTGATGCCATACTAGACCCCATCACTTCTTGCTCTGTACTGATAGGAAATGAAAAAGGTGCTGTTCTTCCTTCTGACGTTGACCTTTCATCAGTCATAGGATCTAAGTTTTTCAGCTCCTCTTCCTCTAAAGTTCGAGAAGCCCCTTGACAGTTCCATTACAGAAACTGCAATTTCTCATGATAATAGTACTCATTTGATGGTAGGAACAGATTGTGCTGCCCTCAAAAGGTAACAGGATCACCTGTTCATTTATTGAATGAAAGTGAGGATATCGCTTCCGACACTACAAATGTCTTGACTAGAGCTCGAACCAAAGCCCAGGTTTCTCCTTCCATTCATCCGTTGGTTTTCCCTAAAGTTAATTAAGCCTCTGGAAATATCCAAGGGTGACTTTGTAAATTTACAACATAATTGCCCTTCACTTCAGAATTCTTACAATTCTGATTTAAAGAAATATGTTATCTAAAGGATAAACTTTCCATATAAATTTGAATATATTAAGTGCATCTTGTATAAATCTGTGTTTAAATCCAATTCAGATGAGACAGACTATTCTATTTTAGTTGTTCCTAGCCAATGCAAGGAGACTTCTTAAAATGATCCAGGACCTGAGAGTTGCCAGACATTTTCACATCGTAAAACCTTGACTAACATTAAGAAGGCATATTTTTTGCCAAAAACGTCCTCCGATATCACTACATACTGAAATTATGTAGAGTATGCCAGCTATCATCCTCCTGATGTACCCGGCGAGTACCTATGGTCAAAATGCTGATCTTTACAGTTCTGTTTGAGAGGGCAGCTATTGTCATCGTTGATCCTTTATCGCCACTTCATCTGGAGGACATAGATGTATTCAAAGGTTAGTATATTTTGCTTCGAGTTTCCCCAAAGCCTTACCTATGAAATCCATAACTTCTGCAGAGGTAGCTGAAGCCCCCCTGTCCATCTTTTCCAGGGTTGGCATCCCCATAGGGATCTTGTCAGACCGTGGGACACAATTCACTTCTGACCTGATGCAACATCTCTACCAACTTCTGGGAGTGAAACCTCTCTTCACCACACCATATCCCATGTGTTATGGGAGGACTGAGCACCACCGCTCCATTCTCAAGTCCATTTTAAAGAAACTGTGCTCCCTTTAACCTAAGGAGTAGCATCGTTATCTACCCTGTTCTTTGTTTGACATGAGGAAAGTTCCCAGTGACTCTTTAGGGTTTCCACCCTTCGAACTTCTCTATGGTAGACAGGCCAGAGGTCCTTTGTCCATCCTTCATTACTTGTGGACTAATGAAGAGGGAAATGCTGAGGTTTAGTCTTCTTATCAATTACTCCTTGACCCAAGATCCACACTTGAAGAGACCTCTGCCATGATTGCTGAAAACGTAAGCTTATTCATGGACCAATATAAAACCTATTTTGATACCAAAAATCAGAGAAGTTTTAAAGTAGGGGATGAAGTTTTGGTATTGTTACAAATAAAATTAAATTACTAGTAGCTTGGAAAGTTTCTTATATAGTTTTGAAGATTTGTGGCAAGGTTGATTACCTCATAGAGGTCAATGGGAAGCCCAGGCTAAATCATATAAATATTTGCAAATATTACAGAAGAAATTCTGTCAATTGTCTTAATAACTTTGAATTATTTTTTTCACACAAACAGGGTACAGAAACTGAAGAGTGCAGTATGTGCGTAATTGACACAACTAATTTGGAAGATGACAAAGAATTACTTGACGTGGTGACTCTTGAACCCTTTGTTACTACCGTGGTAAATGTTAACGAATCTTTAGATGATCATCCTCTTGACGAGGCAAAGAGGCTCTTCATCTCATGAATCAGACCCTTTGGTCTCCTTTCTCAGACTGAACCTAATTACCCTCCAATCATCCCTTCCTTATCTCATCCTCAACATCTCCCCTTTTTTCCCTATCCTCCTGCCTCCCAACTCTCACATTTCCCCATCCCTTTTGTAGCCTCCAGGGTCCTCCTCTCTGGCATTACAGTTTCTAGGTAGGGGAAAGTGTGCCAAAGTTCATCCCGCTCTGTGAGGATCCTCGGGTGTGGCATAGTATGCCATTGAATCTGGATTATCTGGAGGCTCCCTGTTCCCTTTCCGGATTTCCGAGAGGTGAGCGGGGTGTCCTGCAGGTAACAAGTGTATCTCCAGAGGCTGCCTGTCTGTTCTGGGAGGTGGCAGCCAAAGGAAGTATGATTCGTGGTGGGTTTCCAACCGTCATTTCTTTGGTCTGCCAAAGTGGTTCGGTAGATTTGAGGTTGCTATCCCAGAGCACTGGTTTACCGGCGTGAAGGGTAGGGTATGGTACTGGTTCCATGCTGCATCTACACGGCTCACGGTCTTAAGAACATAAGAACAAAAGAAAGAAGGAACACTGCAACAGCCCTACTGGCTTATGTGAGGCAGCTCCAATTCACCCACCGGCTTAAGCCAATGCCTTGACCTAGTGAGGTCAGACACGTCACTTAAATGATTAAGGGAGGAGCACGGCATCGGTTACCAGTACTTTCCTATATCCTTCTTAAATCTGAATTTTTCCAAATTAAAGCCATTGCTGCGAGTCCTGTCTATGTTAGATATTTTTTAGCACGCTATTTACATCCCCTTTATTAGCTCCCATTTTCCATTTATACACCTCAATCATATCCCTCCCTAATTCTACGCCTTTCTAGAGAGCGCAGGTTCAGGGCCCTCAGTCTATCCTCATAGGGAAGATTTCTGATACATGTGATCAATTTTGTCATCCTCCTTTGTACGTTTTCCAGTGCATTTATATTAATTCTGTAATATGGTGTTCAAAACTGTGCAGCATAATCTAAATGAGGTCTAACCAAAGATATATAGAGTTGAAGAACAACCTGAGGACCAGCATAGTGGCCGTCAGACCACCTACCCATGGTGACCAGGTTGATCTTCCCATAATATTCAAAAACGTCACATATATCAACTTCATTGGCCTCAAAAGGCACGTTTCGCACACGTACCCACGTGTGCGAAACTGCTGGGGTGACTTGCTTACTTATATCGTGGTACTGGGTCACAATCTTCTCGTAAATCTGAGTGTCACAAAACTTGATGAAGATCCATGAAGTTCCATTCAAGGCGATGCCACACAAGGATTCATGCTGAATGCCATATGTATCACGAATGATTGCTGGCATTAACACATTTATTGATTCGCTGGTGATAGAGCCCTGTGTTAGTTGAATACAAACAGTATTAACACGCCGGCGAAACGCAGTCACCATTGTTGTTGTTGTAAAAACTCCTCCACCAGGTGTTGGGACTGAGGAGAAGCAGCTGACAACCGCTTAGCACAACGTCTGAGCAGAGAATCAGATTACCCTCTTTCGTCTGTTCGATTTTTAGATTGAGAGCTCAGGAATTGATTGCAATTATGAATCTCATAGAGATTTCATGGTTGCCTACCAGTTCCTATCAGCTCTTCCCACCAGATTCGAACTTTCGTTCGAGAACGTAATCTGATTAAAGCTGAGGAAGTTGCTGAGGCCGCTGACATTTATACTGAGGCCCACAATTCCTATAGAGACCTAAAGGGATCAAACCCTAAGGGCATTGGTTCATCTGACCTTAAGAAAATAAAGCCTCTAATGGAAAACAGACATTGTTTATTCCCCTTTGTCATTTATGTTGTGTTAAAGGACATAAACGTCCAGATTGTCCTTCCAAGAAAGTACGAAAAGTTGGTAGGTGTTTTAGGGACTGTAATGACAAGGCACCATTCTGCTCAGGAACGGTTAATGGAATTAATATCTCAACCATATTACATGACACAGGATGTACTTGCATCGTAATTTCTAACAAGCTTTTCCCTAACCTTAAAGCTATTCATGCCTCTGCTATCCTTTCAGACACCTGGGCCATACAGACTGATTCCCTACAATCCATTGTTATATAAGATCTATATGGTTCACAGGTTGGACTGATGCCATACTAGACCCCATCACTTCTTGCTCTGTACTGATAGGAAATGAAAAAGGTGCTGTTCTTCCTTCTGACGTTGACCTTTCATCAGTCATAGGATCTAAGTTTTTCAGCTCCTCTTCCTCTAAAGTTCGAGAAGCCCCTTGACAGTTCCATTACAGAAACTGCAATTTCTCATGATAATAGTACTCATTTGATGGTAGGAACAGATTGTGCTGCCCTCAAAAGGTAACAGGATCACCTGTTCATTTATTGAATGAAAGTGAGGATATCGCTTCCGACACTACAAATGTCTTGACTAGAGCTCGAACCAAAGCCCAGGTTTCTCCTTCCATTCATCCGTTGGTTTTCCCTAAATTTAATTAAGCCTCTGGAAATATCCAAGGGTGACTTTGTAAATTTACAACATAATTGCCCTTCACTTCAGAATTGTTACAATTCTGATTTAAAGAAACATGTTATCTAAAGGATAAACTTTCCATATAAATTTGAATATATTAAGTGCATCTTGTATAAATCTGTGTTTAAATCCAATTCAGATGAGACAGACTATTCTATTTTAGTTGTTCCTAGCCAATGCAAGGAGACTTCTTAAAATGATCCAGGACCTGAGAGTTGCCAGACATTTTCACATCGTAAAACCTTGACTAACATTAAGAAGGCATATTTTTTGCCAAAAACGTCCTCCGATATCACTACATACTGAAATTATGTAGAGTATGCCAGCTATCATCCTCCTGATGTACCCGGCGAGTACCTATGGTCAAAATGCTGATCTTTACAGTTCTGTTTGAGAGGGCAGCTATTGTCATCGTTGATCCTTTATCGCCACTTCATCTGGAGGACATAGATGTATTCAAACGTTAGTATATTTTGCTTCGAGTTTCCCCAAAGCCTTACCTATGAAATCCATAACTTCTGCAGAGGTAGCTGAAGCCCCCCTGTCCATCTTTTCCAGGGTTGGCATCCCCATAGGGATCTTGTCAGACCGTGGGACACAATTCACTTCTGACCTGATGCAACATCTCTACCAACTTCTGGGAGTGAAACCTCTCTTCACCACACCATATCCCATGTGTTATGGGAGGACTGAGCACCACCGCTCCATTCTCAAGTCCATTTTAAAGAAACTGTGCTCCCTTTAACCTAAGGAGTAGCATCGTTATCTACCCTGTTCTTTGTTTGACATGAGGAAAGTTCCCAGTGACTCTTTAAGGTTTCCACCCTTCGAACTTCTCTATGGTAGACAGGCCAGAGGTCCTTTGTCCATCCTTCATTACTTGTGGACTAATGAAGAGGGAAATGCTGAGGTTTAGTCTTCTTATCAATTACTCCTTGACCCAAGATCCACACTTGAAGAGACCTCTGCCATGATTGCTGAAAACGTAAGCTTATTCATGGACCAATATAAAACCTATTTTGATACCAAAAATCAGAGAAGTTTTAAAGTAGGGGATGAAGTTTTGGTATTGTTACAAATAAAATTAAATTACTAGTAGCTTGGAAAGTTTCTTATATAGTTTTGAAGATTTGTGGCAAGGTTGATTACCTCATAGAGGTCAATGGGAAGCCCAGGCTAAATCATATAAATATTTGCAAGAAATATTACAGAAGAAATTCTGTCAATTGTCTTAATAACTTTGAATTATTTTTTTTCACACAAACAGGGTACAGAAACTGAAGAGTGCAGTATGTGTGTAATTGACACAACTAATTTGGAAGATGACAAAGAATTACTTGACGTGGTGACTCTTGAACCCTTTGTTACTACCGTGGTAAATGTTAACGAATCTTTAGATGATCATCCTCTTGACGAGGCAAAGAGGCTCTTCATCTCATGAATCAGACCCTTTGGTCTCCTTTCTCAGACTGAACCTAATTACCCTCCAATCATCCCTTCCTTATCTCATCCTCAACATCTCCCCTTTTTTCCCTATCCTCCTGCCTCCCAACTCTCACATTTCCCCATCCCTTTTGTAGCCTCCAGGGTCCTCCTCTCTGGCATTACAGTTTCTAGGTAGGGGAAAGTGTGCCAAAGTTCATCCCGCTCTGTGAGGATCCTCGGGTGTGGCATAGTATGCCATTGAATCTGGATTATCTGGAGGCTCCCTGTTCCCTTTCCGGATTTCCGAGAGGTGAGCGGGGTGTCCTGCAGGTAACAAGTGTATCTCCAGAGGCTGCCTGTCTGTTCTGGGAGGTGGCAGCCAAAGGAAGTATGATTCGTGGTGGGTTTCCAACCGTCATTTCTTTGGTCTGCCAAAGTGGTTCGGTAGATTTGAGGTTGCTATCCCAGAGCACTGGTTTACCGGCGTGAAGGGTAGGGTATGGTACTGGTTCCATGCTGCATCTACACGGCTCACGGTCTTAAGAACATAAGAACAAAAGAAAGAAGGAACACTGCAACAGGCCTACTGGCTTATGTGAGGCAGCTCCAATTCACCCACCGGCTTAAGCCAATGCCTTGACCTAGTGAGGTCAGACACGTCACTTAAATGATTAAGGGAGGAGCACGGCATCGGTTACCAGTACTTTCCTATATCCTTCTTAAATCTGAATTTTTCCAAATTAAAGCCATTGCTGCGAGTCCTGTCTATGTTAGATATTTTTTAGCACGCTATTTACATCCCCTTTATTAGCTCCCATTTTCCATTTATACACCTCAATCATATCCCTCCCTAATTCTACGCCTTTCTAGAGAGCGCAGGTTCAGGGCCCTCAGTCTATCCTCATAGGGAAGATTTCTGATACATGTGATCAATTTTGTCATCCTCCTTTGTACGTTTTCCAGTGCATTTATATTAATTCTGTAATATGGTGATCAAAACTGTGCAGCATAATCTAAATGAGGTCTAACCAAAGATATATAGAGTTGAAGAACAACCTGAGGACTTCTATTATTTATACTTCTTGCTATGAAGCCAAGGATTCTGTTAGCTTTATTGTGAACACTAATGAACTGTTGCCTTCTCATGACTGTCCCTCTACTGTATCTCTCTTTTTTTCTTTCATTCTTTTCTCTTTTTCTTAAAAACAATAATAAGAAAGAAGTACCATCATCATGGAGGTTTTGTTCCATGATAACCCCCCTCCTCCCAGTCCCCGATTTGTTACCACATACTGTTCTGACCCGGTTTCGTTATTGGACCATTCTCCAGACTTTTCCCATACCCCTGTATCTTCTGCTGGTGATGCTTCGTCACCTGCTGGAGGGCCACTGCCTCTTGCACGCCTTTAACTATTTGTCCAGCTTCCCCAAATATATGGTGCAACGGTTTTCGGATCTCCCCTCTACCTCATGTCAGGCCACCCGTAGAACTATGCCTAAACATGCCAGACCATTTGCTGACGATGGTTCTTCGATGATTGCTCATTCTACATAGAAATGACCTATCGACACCAACTTCCGTTATACACCTTGTTTACAAGTATGCAGTGGACTAAATTCTTTTCCTTACTACTGACATCTCTAATTGATTATCTTTCAAACCTTAGTATTGGTAAAGCTCTTAAACGACACATTGGCCGTTATATATCCTCTCACACTCTTCGAAGCAGTGAATGCATCTTAACAGTTCTGAATGCAGAATAAGCTCATGGTCTTTTCCATCTTCTCCAATCACAGTTCACACTCATGCTACTCTCAATTCTTGCAGTAGTATGGTGGTTTTACCGCGTACCATTGTACAGAGTGATTTTCTGTCTTGTGGTGATGATATTTTGGAACAATTAGCCCTTCAGGACCTTCCAAATCTCAAAGTAGATACATATGTCCTGCCTGCTCGTGGACAGAGGCACTTTCCCAGTAACATCGCCTGCTTAACCTTTGACTGTTGTGAACTGTTGTCCTCCATTTATATTGCAGGCCAAATCCTAGAAGTCCGTAAAGTGGTCCATACCCCTCAACAGTGTCAAAATTGCTGGTGCTTCGGACACCCTGCTGAATACTGCACATCTGCAGCAGAGTGCCCTGTCTGCGGTGTCATGGATAATGCCAATACATCTTGCAGTATTCCCCCCACTTGTCTCAATTGAAATGAACCTCATCCTTCTTTTTCCCGCCGTTGTCAGGCCTATCTTAATGACCAAGAAATCCGTTGTCTTAAGGAGAGCGAAGGCTGTCTCTTGGCTCCACCTTCAGGGGAATCTTTCACGTATTCCTTAATCTGTAGTACCTAGGCGACCCCCAACCTTGGCAGTCCCCTCGTCCACCAGCTCCTCCACTGTCGATCCTTCTGGGCTCACTCCCCATCTCTAATTCTTTTGCAGTTTTACCCTCTGAAACCTCTACCTCCTTATCTATTCCTACCTCTACTTCTTCTTTTCACCCGCTAGTTTCTCAGTCTGCAAGGCTTCACGCTCCTTCATCTTTTTTGCGCCTATCACCTGCAAGGCTGAACCTGTCTCATAAGCCCAAAACTCTTTGCATTTCCCCAATGATTACAGTTCCCCGGCCTCAGTGCCTAGTTCTTTCACTTTCTAACTCTCACAAGAAGGTAGAGGTTCGCCCTCTTACTTGTGGTGGTCCCCTCTTCTACTGTTCCCCTCCAGACTTCTTCCCCAGTTACCTTCAAGCCTCCCTACTCTCCTATTCCACCGCAGGTCTCTTCTATCCCCACCAGCGCATCTCTCCTGGTCGATACTTCCCTCCCTTCTCAGACCTCATTGGTTCCCTCCATAGTCTCCCTAATCTCTGCTTGCTCTACCTCATCTGTCTCTGAAGTCATGGTATCTGCATCTTCCTTATCCATTGAGACACTTAACACTATCTCCAATTATACTGCAGAGATGAAACCATCGATGGACACCAGCGTGCCTTCTACCCCTTCTTATTTTTGACGACCCTCACAGCAATCTTTTCCTTCACAGTATTCTGATACCTCCTTGCTTACACACTTTCTGTTGCCTCCACACATTGACTGCACTGACCATAATAGCCCATAGATGTTGAGTCTTATTGTTGGCATATCTGTCTTGTGAATAATGACTTATTTACAATGGAATATTGGTGACCTCAAAGGTAATCAGGGAGAGATCCAGGTGTTGCTCTCCCAGTTTTCCCAATTATGTGTCGGGTTACAAGGGCCCAAAATTCTTTCAGCTGTTATTCATCTTGTGTCAGGCTATGTGCTGTTGCATTCTTCTGATCCCTTTCCTAATGAATCATGTACTGAGAGTGCACTACTTGCGCAATTTGGTATACCGTATCAACAGGTCTTTGTTTTTTCTCAGCTGCATTATACTGTAGCCCATATTTGCACAGATGGAATACAATTTGCTCTCTATATCTCTCCCCATCCTGTGCATTCTATATCTTGGATATTGCGTTCTTGATCTCTTCTCTGCCGCCCATCTTGTTGTTAGATGATTTTAAGGCTCATCATCATCTTCTGTGGGGGGTCCCACTGTTACTCTCATGGTGATCAGTTGGAGACTTCTCATTTCTCATCCTCTTTATGTTTTAAATACAGGGGCTCCAACCCATTTTGACTCTCGAACTCAGTCTCTCTCTTGCATTGATCTTTCTTCCTGCTCCTCGTCAATTGCACTTGATTACACTTGGTCTATTCTCCCGGATTTCCAGGACAGTGATCGCTTTCCTGTTATTCTTATTTGTACTACATATTACCGACCGCCTTGTAGCCCCCGTTGGCTAATTCCCGTTTTGTGGGGTCCCTTCTTCGTCCTCTATTGATGAGCTGGTGCACCAGTTTTCGATTTTAGTTTTGACTGCAGCGTCATTTTCTATTCCTCAAACCTCAGGCAGGCTTTATCAGACACGTGTGCCTTGGACTCCTGTGTGTGCCCATGCAGTGCATTTGAAACATGCTGTGTGGGGCCATTAATTGTCATTGTTGTATTCAACGACCATTCTACCTCATAGTCTTAATTGTGTTTAATATCTACAGAATCTATTTCCTTTTTTACAACTTACCACATCACTGTTCCATCTTATTTTATTATAAACTAACCATAACTTGTCTTCAATAATTCTACCTCACTTTAAAAAATACTCAATTGCCCAATTTTATTCTAAATCCCTATTATTGCCCAATTTTACTTTAAACTATATTGATCAAACTTATTATAAACTTCTTTTACTGACCATTTTTATTCCATACTTTTTTAAACTAGTATTTTCAACTACAACTTTTATATTATCCTGTCTACCATCTTACTAGCATATTATAACCAAGTCATTGCCATTTTTATTTTTATCATTTTTTTTATTATTATTTTGCTACCATAATTTGTGTATTTTATCCTGTCAATTTAAATCTAATTATACTCTAATTCTTGTAAACAACTTATATAAGACCTTAGTGCAATTACAATTGAGAGTCTTGTTCCTTTATTATATTCTTAGATTAATCATAGTTTTACTCTAGCTCATTCTAGCTCAATACATAGTCAATACCAAATTCACTATACTAGACCATAGTGCAATTACTAGTGAGAGACTGGTGCTATTTGTAATTTGTATTTTTATATTATTAGACTAAACCTAGTTGTACTATAGCTCTTTCTAGCTCAATACATAGTCAATACCAAATTCACTATATTAGACCATAGTGCAATTACTAGTGAGAGACTGGTGCTATTTTTAATTTGTATTTTTATATTATTAGATTAAATTCAGTTGTACCATAGCTCATTCTAACTCAATGCATAGTCAATACCAAATTCACTATATTAGACCATAGTGCAATTAGTAGTGAGAGACTAGTGCTATTTTTAATTTGTATTTTTATATTATTACATTAAACCTATTGGAGTTTAGCTCATTCTAGCTCAAAACATAGACTCCACAAAAGTCATTATAAGACCTTAGTGCAATTACAAGTGAGAGTCTTGTTCTATTTTTAATTTGTATTTTTATATTACTAGTTTATACCTAGTTGTACTTTAGTTCATTCCAGCACAACACATAGACAACATCAACTTCATTATGTGTAGTAGTGACTATACCCTACATGACCAAAATACTCTAGCTATATACTTGTCCAAACTTCCTACCACTACAGATATCAGTACTAGAACTCAACACACAACTCAGGATATAAATAACCATAATTTAAACCTAGAAGATGATTGATCACGTTGACCCTGATCTAAACCTCCATAATCAGACACCCAATCAAAACCTATTGGAAAGTAACTGCCTTTATTACACAGCATCACAAGCCACCACTATCGTAAACAATGCTAAAAGTCTATCAGTACTTAACTACAACATCAGGTCCTTAAGCAAACACTATGATGACCTCCTAGCACTCCTTGAATCACTAAAGACACCCTTCTCCTGCATTATTCTTACTGAGACCTGGCTTAAGCAGGACACAATAGATATCTACCCTCTACCAGGATACACAGCAATTCACAACTGCAGACCAAACCAAGTTGGGGGTGGTATTGCAATCTATTACTCTAACCAATTATCTTGTCTTAGCACCACTTGCTTTAGTGATGAATATGGGGAATACATTTTTGCTAATTTTACTGTAAAAAACCTTAAGACACCTATAACAATCGGTGCCATTTACCGGATACCTCACACAAACATCCCAAATTTCAGTGAGAAATTAAAGTCACTAATAACAAGCAGACAAATGAATAAGCACCACCTTCTCTTAGCTGGAGACTTCAACATCAACCTTGGCTTACTAGATGATCAGCCTGTAACTGATTTCATCAACAATATGAACAACACACTTCTCATACCAACAATAACTAAACCAACCACGCTCACTGAGACAAGTGCAACCATAATAGACCACATATGGACCAATATACTAGCCCCCCTTAAATCAGGGATAATCACAGATAGCACTACAGACCACTACCCTACCTTCCTCCTGACAAACATTAGTAAACCACCACTTGAATACAACAAAGTCTCATTTAGACTCCATGACGAGGCCTCAGTAAGGAAGTTCACAGCTGACCTAGAGACTGTTGATTGGCCTACAGAATTCTCCAAGGATGACTGGACAGACATTTTTCTTAACAAATTACTTAGACTATACAACAAACATTGTCCTATAAAAACAAAACAGATCACAAACAAACGGCTTGGTTGCCCATGGCTAACCAGCACCATTCTGAAATCCATTGACAAGAAACACCAATATGAAAAGCAATATAGACAGGGCTTAATACACAAAGATACTCTTAAACACTATTCATCAGCTCTCACCAAAGTAATAAAGAAAGCAAAACAACTATACTACTCCAGTAGATTCACACACACTAGAGGAGATATAAAAAAGACCTGGAAAACACTCTCTCAGATTAAACCATACCCCCGGCCGGGATTGAACCCGCGGTCATAGAGTCTCAAAACTCCAGCCCGTCGCGCTAGCCACTAGACCAGCTAGCCACAATAAGATTCATCCAACTAGGTATATTTCTACACCATAGGAAAGTTAGCACAGGCACCTCTGTGACCACAAATGCAAGTTTTTACAGACGAATCTCCAGCTAGCGTGGCCGTGACGAACTCTAGCTCAAGTCCCTTCACTGCCGTCAACATGACTTAAGAAATCGTAATGACACGATTGCAAATAAACCATACCCCCGGCCGGGATTGAACCCGCGGTCATAGAGTCTCAAAACTCCAGCCCGTCGCGCTAGCCACTAGACCAGCTAGCCACAATAAGATTCATCCAACTAGGTATATTTCTACACCATAGGAAAGTTAGCACAGGCACCTCTGTGCTAACTTTCCTATGGTGTAGAAATATACCTAGTTGGATGACTCTTATTGTGGCTAGCTGGTCTAGTGGCTAGCGCGACGGGCTGGAGTTTTGAGACTCTATGACCGCGGGTTCAATCCCGGCCGGGGGTATGGTTTATTTGCAATCGTGTCATTACGATTTCTTAAGTCACTCTCTCAGATTCTAGGGACCCACAAACTGAGAAAAACCAAGAATATTGTCCTAACTAAACCTAATGAAACACCACTACATCCCACTGACACAGCTAACAAGATAAACGACTTCTCAAACATAGGATCTGATCTCGCCAGTAAAATCCCAGATACCAATGCCCATGCTGGGGACTACCTAGAAGGGAATTTCCCTAATTCCTTCTATCTTACACCAACTGAGCCCACGGAAGTCATTGAGATTATAAAGTCACTTAAAAATAACTCAGGGAATCTGTCTCATGTCCCACCATTACTGTACAAGCGAGTGGCCCATGTCCTTTCGCATGCTATTTCATTACTTTTAACAAGTCACTAGAGACTAGCACCTTCCCGAAACTACTCAAGATGGCAAGGGTTACACCAATACATAAAGGTGGTGATCCTACAGACTTAAACAACTATAGGCCAATATCTAACTTACCATTGCTATCCAAAATCTTTGAGAAACTCGTGCACAGGAGACTGTATTAATTTATAATGGCTCAAAACATACTCAACCCCTGCCAATTTGGTTTCAGGAAAAATAAAAGCACTAATGATGCAATCATAAAAATGCTAGATCTGCTTTACACAGCATTGGAAAATAAGGAATATCCACTAGGAATTTTTATTGACCTAAGAAAAGCTTTTGACACAGTAGACCACGGCATCCTACTCCACAAACTTGATCATTATGGTATAAGAGGCCATGCGCTTGCTTATTTCAAATCTTACATTACTAATAGGTATCAGTACGTCACCATTAAAGACACAGCATCAGCAACACGGCCACTTGATACTGGAGTTCCGCAGGGAAGTGTCCTTGGTCCCCTGCTCTTCCTCATATACATCAATGACCTTCCAAACGTATCCCAACACCTGAAACCCATTCTCTTTGTTGATGACACAACTTATGTCATCTCTCACCCTAATCTTGCCACCCTCAACACCATTGTGAATGAGGAGCTGATTAAAATATCGACTTGGATGACAGCCAATAAACTTACGCTTAACACTGACAAAACCTACTATATTATGTTTGGTAGCAGAGCAGGAGATGCACAAATTAACATTAAGAATGACAACACTCTAATTACCAGAAATAATGGGGGAAAATTCCTAGGCTTATACCTTGACAACAACCTGAATTTCAGCACCCATATCCAGCATATAACCAAAAAAGTATCCAAAACGGTTGGGATCCTCTCCAAGATACGATACTACATGCCGCAAAATGCCCTTCTCACACTATACCACTCACTTATTTATCCATACCTCACCTACGCTATTTGTGCTTGGGGATCAACTGCAGCAACACACCTAAAGCCAATAATAACCCAACAAAAAGCTGCAGTAAGAATAATCACTAAATCCCATCCCTGGCAACACACCCCCCCACTCTTCATAGACCTAAACTTACTCCCAGTTCAGTACATCCACACTTACTACTGTGCAATAAAAGTATGCCCGGTATGCCTAGCCATGCTAAGCATTCTAGTGGTACACTCTGTAATCACAATTTTACTACATGTAAACCACACAATAACCAAATTTCTGTAAACTCAGCATTGTAATCCTTATAGAGAATAAACTTTGAATTGAATTTGAATTTGAATTATCGAAATAATCAGACCCCAGATCGTCTTTGGATTTTAAGTGGGCAAAGGCAGTCGCTTACCACGTCATACACGATGCTATGTGCACTTGGTGACAAGTCTACTTGTCTACCATTACCCCGACTTCCCCTATGTGTGCGGTTTGGAAAAAGGTGCAGAAATTGAGTAGCAAGTACGCTTCGGACCCAACTCCTGTTTTACGGGTTGCTAGGTCCAAAGAACCTCTTGAAGTTACCATGGAAATCAGGAACTATCTTGTCTTTTTCTTCCAAGGGCTTCTCCTCTGTCCCTCGTTTCTTACGTCTAAGCCTACCATGGAGCTTGGATTTCTCTTCTAATAGATTGGAGCATATATAATGTACCTTTCACTCTCCTAGAGCTAGCGTCCATGCTTTCCACTTGCCAGTCATCGGCAGCTGATCTTGATGATATTCATATCCATATGCTACAACATCTGCATTTTACAGTCATTACAGTCCTTTTGGGACTTTTCAATCTTATTTGGATGCATGGGTCTCTCCCTCAACAATGGAATTCTGCCTGGCAGGCACCACAGGGCTTGATACCTCTCATTATCGTCCCATTGCTCTGACCATTGTAGTCTGCAAGGTGATGTAATGATTCGTGAACAGACATCTGTTATGGTATTTGGAGATTCACAGTCTTTCTCCCACCAATATGGCTTTTGCAAGGGCCGCTCTACTTTTCACCATCAGTTTCTACATTTATGCCTTGGTGCTTTTCGTTCATCCCTTGTTGAAAGCCTCTATGCTGATGCAGACATTCCTACCTTAGCTGATCGTCGTTATGCTCATTGCCTTCCTTACTTGTCTGCTCTCAGTACCTTTGTGTTCCTTCTACATATAGATTAGTAAAAACCCGTTATTTTTTCAGCGTCCCTTCTTACTCTGACTATTATCTCTTCATCTTCACTTCCTCTCGTCTTCTCTCCAGTTGCCTCCCTTGTATGTTCATTTAGCGTCTACCTTTTCCCTTTCCCCTTGGGAGGTTCCTAGGGTTCGTGTCTGCTCTTCCCTACTTCTGTGTGAATAAGCTCTCCAAACTACTACTGTTTTTCGCTCTCTTTTTCTTGATCACATCCCATTGCATGCTCATGCCATCACTGTTTATATAGATGGTTCTAAATCTTCTGACGGTGTTGGGTTCGTGCCGGTTTTCTCTGACGATGTTGTCTGAGGTCATATATTAGACTCAGCTGATATTTTTACCACAGAGTTGCATGTCATCCTCATAGGGCTTCCTTCGACGTTTGTGATCACTTCATATTGCCTCAGTGCTTTACAAGCTACCTGGAGTTTACCTGGAGAGAGTTCCGGAGTCAACACCCCCGCGGCCCGGTCTGTGACCAGGCCTCATGCTGGATCAATGCCTGATTATCCAGCTATCAAACAATTTGATTCCCCTTATCCACTGGTCCTTCGTATTCAACTATGGATGCACTGTGTGGCTAGCAAAAACAAAGACGTCATTTTCTGTTGGATCCCTGGACACTTTGATGTGATGGAAAATGAACAGGCGGATGTTGTGTGGTCAGCAGTACATGATCTTCCAGTTTTTTATAAAGGTATTCCATCCAGAGATTATTTTACTGGCATCTCTGCCATCTTAGCGACCGTTGGCAACTACGGTAGTCGGACTTGCACCATAACAAATTGCACTCTATTAAACCACTTTTAGGTTTGTGGCCATCTTACCATTGTTGCAGTACTCAGAAGACTGTGCTCTCCCTTCTCCGCATTGGCCTTACCCATGGGTATGTTATGGAACGACACCCTATTCCTCTCTGTAAGGTTTGTTGGGTACCTAATTCGGTTCTTCACGTTCTTGTGAATTGCCCAGTGAGCTATTAGGATTTACCTCCAACGATGCCGCTCCCCTACCGCTCCTGCCTTATCTTGCAGATGACCCTGCCTTTGGTTTACAATAAATTTTGACTTTCCATTATCAACTGCTTTTCTATACGAAGTTTGACACACAACTCTTAGCATTCCTTACAGCCCTTTTCTCCCTTCACCTCGGGGGTTTATCACACAGCCGGCGCGCGGAGTAAAAAAAAGATTGAAAAAAATCTGAAAATTGAGTTGTTACCAAAAAATAGCTGAACTTTCTGGCTACACTCTGGTATAATTATTATCCTTGTACGATGTTTCTAAAAGGTATTACAGTCATTTAAAACAGGCATGGTGACAGCGCCTTGCGTACCAAGCGCTGATGCAGCATTTTTTCCCCCCCTCCGTGTTATTTTTATCGTTTTCTTATATCTTTATGTCTAATATAATAAAATTTCACCGTCTAAGATCATGCCAGAGCAGGCGGAGATAATGTGATCAAGGAACAAGTCAGGTACCCCTGGGATTATTGCACAAAATGGCCGACACCTCCAGCTAACAAAATATTGCATACCCACGCTAATATCAATTATAAGGCTTATTTACCTATCACAATTGATCTATTATGACATAGTGCAATATAATAATAGCATAGAAACATATGAAGTACACCTGAAAAAATAATATATAGCATAATATGATGCCCCAGTGGAAAAAAAAATTACCGATATATCCCCTGAATGTGAAAGGATCCATTCTCTCATCAGTGATGAGAGAAAACGGAGATTTACAATGGTTAACTGTAATAAGCACTGGTAGGGCACGGAAAAAGTGTAAAAGAAAGCGAATTTTTCGGGGAAAAAAAAATTTCCCGGGCACCTGGGGTGCCACGCGCTGCGGCCTATATCTCGGAAGTAAGTTATTTACCTATTTAGGCCGGGACCATCCTTATTAATAAACGAATTGACTTGATTTTCACAACAAACATAGAAGAATGATTGCTTTATTAGTGGCCGTGTTCCTTTCTGAAGTATCCCAAATATTTTTAGATTTATGTGGGCAACAAGACCGATATCTTCCAAAATGTCAAAAAGTTATGAAACTTTATTTTATTTTAGCATGAAGATAAGGTTTATTTTAGAATTGGTTCACGTTTCGTGATGGAATTAGAAGTGTTCTATCAGCAGCAAGTGTCAAAACCACTTTTCCAAGTACCACTGAGTCACCACCGACTGCCAAATGTAATTTTTCATAAATTTTGCATATTTCATTTCCTTTTTGGCAGGTATGTTTGAAACTTCAGCACAGGATACTCGATATAAGCTTCTAATAGTACACAAAAATGAACGTAATCGGTTGAAAAATAAAGAAGTCGATATGTTACCATTTATCCACCACTTAGCGTTCCTTCCAGCCCTTTTCTCCCTTCACCTGTGACACCCTCTCCACCTAGCTGTTTATAGCCCCAGCACTATTTTCTGCCCCATTGTATGACCATTGTCAGTTAAGCACTTTCTTTGATTATAATAATTTAGATGATCTGAAGAAAAGTGAACTATTGAAATGTGTGGGTAAATTTTCTGAACTTTCTGATGTCTTTACCGAGATTCCGGGTGTCACCTTGATGGTAGTCCATTGGATTGACTTAATCACTGACAGCATTGTAAAACAGAAACTATTTCCAGTTCCAGTTCACCTTAAGGATGCATTTGACCGAGAGGTAGACAAGTTATTAAAGTTAAATGTAACTGAACCTTCAGTACCGTCATATTGCTCACCAGTAGTCATGCTTATTAAAAAGAATACAATTCATATAGACTTGTGATTGATTTTAGAGAACTTAATGCTATAACTTGGTGGGATGCTGAGCCTACGTCCATCATAGACAGCAATCTGAACAAATTTTATGGCCCGGTGGTCTGGTGGCTAAAACTCCCGCTTCACACACGGAGGGCCCGGGTTCGATTCCCGGCGGGTGGAAATTCCGACACGTTTCCTTACACCTGTTGTCCTGTTCACCTAGCAGCAAATAGGTACCTGGGTGTTAGTCGACTGGTGTGGGTCGCATCCTGGGGGACAAGATTAAGGACCCCAATGGAAATAAGTTAGACAGTCCTCGATGACGCACTGACTTTCTTGGGTTATCCTGGGTGGCTAACCCTCCGGGGTTAAAAATCCGAACAAAATCTTATCTTATCTATCTTACAGAAATTGATATTGCACAAGCATATTACCAATTACCAAGTCATGTTAGATCCCTCCCCTAAACCAATGTCCAACCAACCATTGTCCAACCTAAAAGCCTACATAGTGTAGTGCATATTTTGCTCCATTATTCTTCAAATTTCATAGTACAATATCTTAGTAATTAAATAATCAACTACCTCATTATGTGATTTTACTGGTAAGCATAAGTCACCTTATGTAATTTTCTTATTTACTATTGATTGCTTAAATATTAGCTGAATTGATACTTTCTCTGTCCATATTACTACCTCATATTTTTTTAAATACTATTAATTGATATTAAGAGTATTAATTACCATTTTTGCTATAAGTACAATTTACTCTTAGCATTTTTGACATAATTTAATTACCATTACTTGTCTAATTACCATAACCTGTTTTAACACCACATTTACTATCTTAGAGTACTCTTAAATACCTTGTACTGCCAAATAACCTCTAGTATAACTACCAGTCCAATATTGAATCCAAATAACTGTTCTTAAAATTTAATACTTGAAATAAACATTACTTTTTTACTTTATTTTTGCTAATTAATTTTTTTTGTAATCATTATTACTTACTAAACTTTTATTAAACACCATATTTACTGTAGATCAATGGTTCAGAGAACCGACAAGTTGATAAATTAGACACACGTGCAACTCTTGGGTATCTTTATTGAGGAAACGTTTCGCCACACAGTTTCCTCAATAAAGATACCCAAGAGTTGCACCTGTGTCTAATTTATCAACTTGTTGGTTCTCTGAACTATTGATCTACAATCCTGTCAGACACTGCAACTTCTTGGGATTTTAATACTTGGGAATTCTTTGCTTGCCTAACCCTTGGGCACGACCTACTTCCACATTCGACAAATGTGACACCACCTACGACTGCTGCACCTCTCCTGCCTATGGGTTAAAAGCTGCTTCTCCGCACTTATGCCGTATTCTATTCAAGATTGATGGACTGACCACATCGACTAAAGGCATAGGGACTGGTTACCTCATTCTCCTCCTGTTCTTCAAGATTCTCCTTTGTATGGACTGATGAAGCCACTGTGTGGCGACACGTTTCCTCAATAAAGATACCCAAGAGTTGCACCTGTGTCTAATTTATCACCATATTTACTACCAGTCAATTTTACTTTTGCACATTAATCATTATTTTATAGTTTTCATAACATTTTGTTGCCAAATTTTCAAGTTTGTATATTCAACTCCAACCTTTATATTATCCTGTGTACCTGTGTACCTGTGTACCTGTGTACCTGTGTACCTGTCTACCATCTTACTATCATATTATAACCAAGTCATTGCCATTGTTATTTTTTACTTTATTATTCTTTTGGTACTTTAATTTGTGAATTTTATTTTGTCAATTTAAATCAAGTTATACTCTTGATCTTGTTAACAAGTTTATCAGAGCCTAGTGCAATTGCAAGTACCATTTTAGTTTGTATTTTTATATAAGTTTATACCTAGTTGTACTTTAGCTCATTCTAGCTCAATACATAGAAAACACTAAATTCATTATATTAGACTTTAGTGCAATTACAAGAGTGAGTCTGGTGCCACTTGTAATTTTTTTTATAGTATTAGTTTATACCTAGTTGTACTTTAGCTCATTCTAGCACAACACACAGACAATATCAACTTCATTATGTTTATTAGTGACTATACTCTATATGACCAAAGTGTTTTAGCTATATACCTACCCAAACCTCCCACCACTACAGAAATCAGTATTAGAACTCACCACATAATACAGGATATAAACAACCACTATTTAAACCTAAAATATGAATGATCACGTTGACCCTGATCTAAACCTCCATAATCTAACACACAATCAAAACTTATTGGAAAGTAACTGCCTTTATTACATAGCATCACAAGCCAGCACTATCCTGAACACTGCTCAAAGTCTATCAGTTCTTAACTACAACATCAGGTCCTTAAGCAAACACTATGATGACCTCCTGGCACTCCTTGAGTCACTAAAGGCACCCTTCTCCTGCATTATTCTTACTGAGACCTGGCTAAAGAAGATAAATATGGGGAATACATTTTAGCTAATTTTACTGAAAAAAACCTCAAGACGCCTATAACAATCGGTGCCATTTACTGGATACCCCACACAAACATCCCAAACTTCAGTGAGAATCTAAAGTCACTAATAACAAACAGACAAATGAACAAGCACCACCTTCTCTTAGCTGGAGACTTCAATATCATCCTTGGCCTACCAGATGATCAGACTGTAAATGATTTCATCAACAATATGAGCAACACACTTCTCATACCAACAATAACTAAACCAACCAGGCTGACTGAGACAAGTGCAACCATAATAGACCACATATAGACCTATATACTAGTCCCCCTTAAATCAGGGATAATCAGAGACAGCACTACTGCCCACTGCCCAACCTTCCTCTTAATAAACATTAGTGAGCCACCACTCGAATACAACAAAGTTTCATTTAAACTCCATGACGAGGCCTCAATAAGTAATTTCACAGCAGATCTAAAGACTGTTGACTGGCCTACAGAATTCTCCAATGCCAACGGTATTGACGATTGCACAGACATTTTTCTTAACAAAATACTACAAACATTGTCCTATAAAAACGAAACAGATCACGAATAAACAGCTTGGTTGCCTATGGCTAACCAGCAGCATTATGAAATTCATTGATAAGAAACACCAATATGAAAAGCAATATAGACAGGGCTTAATACACAGATATTCTTAAACAATATTCAACAGTTCTCACCAAATTAATAAAGAAAGCCAAACAAGTGTACTACTCCAGCAGATTCACTGACACAAGAGGAGATATAAAAAAGACCTGGAAAACACTTTCCCAGATTCTGGGGACCCAGAAACTGAAAGAAAAACAAGAACATTGTTCCAATTAAACCTCATGAAACACCACTGCATCCCACTGATACAGCTAACAAGATAAACGACTTCTTCTCAAACATAAGATCTAATCTCGCCAGTAAAATCCCACGTACCGACGCCCATGCTGGGGACTACCTAGATGGGAATTTCCCAAATTCATTCTATCTTGTACCAACTGAGCCCACGGAAGTGGATTCAGTTAGTACAAGTCACTTAAAAATAACTTGGAGAATCTGTCTCATGTCCCACCATTATTGTACAAGTGAGCGGCCCATGTCCTTTCGCATATTATTACATTACTTTTTAACAAGTCACTAGAAACTAGCACTCTCCCGACACTACTCAAGACAGCATGGGTTACACCATTACATTAAGGTGGTGACTCTACAGATGTAAACAACTATAGGCCAATATCAAACTTACCAATGCTATCCAAAATCTTTGAGAAACTCGTGCACAGGAGACTATATTTATTTATAACGTCACAAAACATACTTAACCCCTGCCAATTTGGATTCAGGAAAATAAAAAACCACTAATGATGCAATTATAAAAATGCTAGACCTGCTTCACACAGCATTGGAAAATAAGGAATATCCGCTAGGAATTTTTATTGACCTAAGAAAAGCGTTTGACACAGTAGACCATGGCATCCTGCTCCACAAACTAGATCACTATGGTATAAGAGGCCATGCGCTTGCATATTTTAAATTCTACCTTTCTAATAGGTATCAGTATGTCACCATTAAAGACACAGCCTCATCAATACGGACACTTGATACTGGAGTTCCACAGGGAAGTGTCCTTGGACCCCTGCTCTTCCTCATTTACATCAATGATCTTCCAAACATATCCCAACACCTGACGACACGACTTATGTCATCTCCCACCCTAATCTTGCCACTCTCAACACCATTGTTAACAAGGGGCTGCTCAAAATATCGACTTGGATGACAGCCAATAAACCTACACTTAACACTGGCAAAACCTACTATATTATGTTTGGTAGCAGAGCAGGTGTTGAGCAACTTAACATTAAGATCGACAACACTCTAATTGCCAGACATAATGAGGGCAAATTTCTTTGCCTGTACCTCGACAACAACCTAAATTTCAGCACCCATATCCAACACATAACAAAAAAAGTATCCACAACGGTGGGGATCCTCTCCAAGATACGATACTACGTGCCGCAAACTGCCCTTCTCACACTATACCATTCACTTATATATCCATACCTCACCTATGCTATCTGTGCTTGGGGTTCAACTGCAGCAACACACCTAAAGCCAATAATAACCCAACAAAACGCCACAGTAAGAATAATCACTAAATCCTATCCCTGGCAACACCCCCCCCCCTCTTCATAGATCAAAACTTACTCCCTGTTCAGAACATCCACACTTACTACTGTGCAATCTATATCTACAGGACCTTAAATTTCAATATTAACCTTGACCAAAAACGCTTTCTTGATAGTTGTGGCAGGATCCAAAGGCATAACACCAGACACAAACATCTCTATGACATTCCCTGTGTTCGACTAAACCTTTACAAAAATTCAATGTATTTCAAAAGACCTAAAATCTGGAACACCCTACCTGAAAACTCTAGAACTGCAGACACATTCATCACTTTCAAAACTACAGTTAGAAAACATCTTATCTCAATGATACACCCAGACAACTAACTACATGATAACCGCCTGGTGGTTCACAATTACACTCACTCACCCACTGACTATAAACCCAGAAATACTATTCTTAATCTTAAAATAATAAATCCTAACTAGTCATAAGTTTGCCTATGACACTCCAATATAAACACTTTGTATTGTGCCAAAACAAAAGCATTCACATTGCTAAGCTCACAAATTATGATGTAGTCACTTAGCCTTAATACAATAATCTGTAAGGATTTAATGTTAAGAATTAATCTATGTCTGCCCGAAATGCCTAGCCATGCTAGGTGTCCTAGTGGCCCCCTCTGTAATTAGTATTTTATAACATGTAAACCACACAATACCCAAAACCTGTAAACTCCACATTGTAACCCTTATAGAGAATAAACTTGAATTGAAATGAATACACATTTTTCCTATGCACCAAGGACTGATGCAGAACTTTGGCCTAGTGACAGCCTGTGCTACCTACATGAGATTGACGAGAAAGGTCTTGGGTAATATGCTTAATGCATCAGTTTATTTTGACATCTACACAATGACCTCCACATGGGAAAAATATATCCAGAATTAATTAACATCAGTCTTAACTAGGTTATGCTCTGATGACCTCACTGCCAAGGCGAAGAAATGTTTTCTTGGTTTTAATCAAATTAGATATCTAGGACTCATTCTTTCTAATAATTCTTTGCAGCCTCTCCCTAGTAAGATTGAAGCTTTGTTAGAGTTTAAATTCACCAGAATCTAGAAGCTAATGCATAGTTTTCTTGGCTATGTGAATTTCTAAGCAAAATTCATTCCCAATATTACAGAGCTTACATGAATATTATCTGACTACCTTAAAAAGTCTGTAGGGGAACCTCTGGAACTTTCTGATGAAGCTCAGGAAAAATTGAATGCAATAAATACATCCTTTCTAAAGACCCCCCATACATAAGAGTCCAGATATCAGTAAGCCATTTTGTTTGAGAACTGATGCATCCAATACCGGCCTATGTGTGGTGCTATTACAGTGTCATGAAGATACTCCCTTCCTTGTATGCTTCCTTAGCCAGGAACTTTTTCCTACAGAAGAAAAGGAATGTTTGGTCCTTGTGTGGGGTATCTCAAAACTTAAGTTTTATATACTAGCTAAAGAATTCCATTTAGAAACGGATCATAAACATTTGAAATACCTAGAGACTTGTAAGGGAACCAACAGTCGCCTCTTGAGGTGGACATTGGCTCTCCAAGCCTTCAAGTTTCATGTAGTGTATATCAATGGTTCATCCAATTATTTCTCTGACTGGTTAAGTCGTGACATTCAGTAGAATATTAGTAAATTACACGATTTTTCTTTAAAGGACCTTCTTCCTCTCAAATTCTTCTTATTTTACTTGACAATAAGTCTGGGGAATGTGGGTTAAAAGTTGATTAGATAGGAATGGTGGAAGTTAGAATGAATGGTAGTAGTAGTTTGTTGGGCAGTATGCTTGTTCACTTAGGGTAGGTGAATAGTTCCTGATATCCTGATATGAGGCTTGGTCTCAAACCTGGCCGTGGGGGCGTTGACCCCCGAAACCCTCTTCAGGTAAACTCCAGGTATTCCCCTATTCTGCACCCAGTGGGAGATGACTAGTCTCTCTCCAACGGGTGGTCAGTCACTTGACTTGCAGCTTCCATCAACTCTGTAAGTATTTGTTCCACTCCTTTATAAGTTATTAGATGTTTATGGTTTCATGCTCCCAGTTATTCCTGTCATGATTTGAGCTTATGTAGTGTAACTGCATCATTTAATCTTCACCATTTTTTATAAAGGCTGTACACCTATCATGTGAGTGATTTATCGAGTGGTGAGTAATTTCGTATTTATTTTAGCCTTAATTGTCAGCTCGGGTCATCCGACAAAGGAGAGATAACGAAAGACAGCATAGATCTTGACAAGATCTGAGGGTAAATCAGGCAACTCTACCTACACACGTCCCCCTTCCACATGTTGCCGACCACACAGTCAGCTACACAACATTCTAGCAGCCTTCTCCCAGTTATAACTCCATCAGTGTTTCATGGTGGTTCTTTACTGGCAACTCAACTGCTTCACAAGTGTTGTAGTGGTCAGAGGATCACAGTACCTCTGTTCCTCAGATTCTTTACTCGTGTTGGGGGTCACTGTCTACTCAGTGTCAACAGTCACATCCACCTGCGTCCACCCTCCCCCTTCCTTATCATCAACCACGGCTCGGTGTTCCAAACCACGATCCAGAACTATGTGCTCAAAAAATTCAGCCCGGCATTATTCTCCACTATGTAATGTGTACATATTAGTTTTGAATCATTAATTATTTATATATTTCATTTTTTCCTAAAGTACAATTAATGTTATGATTATGTGTTTCACATTCTTTACTAATTTTAGTTTATCATATTATGTAATTATTGATTTTTTTATCTTTTTTTTCCATAAGGGTGAACAATATGAATAACTCAATTTCCATAATTTTTCGATTTTCTTTTTGAGCACGAGCGGAAAATTGGACGACAGGCCTGTCATCAATTAATTGTTGCTTTTTTGTTTACCGTCAGATTTCCTTCAGTTTTGGTGCACAAGGCGAAGTGTTTTCTCTAGTTCCTGTAAATATTTATCAAAAAATTACCTCAAACAACAACTGAGAAAAGACTGAAAAAGGACTGATTTAGAGAAAATGTGCTTTGGCAGGAAGGTAGTCCTACATGGGACGACGTAAGGTTGTTTGGACACTTGGTGCTGAGAGAACAATGCCTGGTGGCTAAAGCTCCTGCTTCACACACGGAGGGCCCGGGTTCAATTCCCGGCTGGTGGAAACATTTCGACACGTTTCCTTACATCTGTTGTCCTGTTCACCTAGCAGCAAATAGGTACCTGGGTGTTAGTCGACTGGTGTGGGTCGCATCCTGGGGGACAAGATTAAGGACCCCAATGGAAATAAGTTAGACAGTCCTCGATGACGCACTGACTTTCTTGGGTTATCCTGGGTGGCTAACCCTCCGGGGTTAAAAATCCGAACGAAATCTTATCTTATCTTATCTTACTAATTGACCACGAGGCCTTTCTTCTAAATAACTTATCTTTATTTCACAAAAAAATAAAGTTTGTTAGTTCTTGGAATGTTGAAAAAAATCTGCCCTTTACTCCCACATAACTCCCAAAGTATTTGGAATATTTTCAAAATTCCCTCGAAATTAATTAGAGAATATTATTCTGTGAATATTATTCCACTTAATTAAGTAATAAAGGCGTACCTTAGCGAAATAAGTGAATAAATTACTTCCTAAATATTGGCCTGGAACACCGGCCGGGCAACTGTCTCGAAAAAAAAAATCGCGAAAATCTCGTTTGTTTGGGTGTATTTCTTAGTAAACTGATGTTCTAGTGCAATTATCCTCTTTAAAACACCGCTTTCTCTCACTCAAAGACGACATGGGGAGGAGTAACTCAAATATATCAAAATATTGGTGGTGGACTCGTGCCATATTATGGCTTATTTTATTCAGTCTAAAATATATAACATGCTAGTATGTTATTTATAGTGTTTATTATATCATATTAGATAAATTCTAACAAATAAATAAGCCGTAGAGTTGATATATAAGCTGATATAAGCGTAATAATGAAGAGATTTCTCCTGCCTCTATCTGGAGCGGGAATACTGCCGGTGTTCCCAGATGGCTCCTGATTGGCTGGTACTCTACGGATAAGCTCCGCCTACTTTTATATGATGCCAAATAGTCAATTATTATATTAATTCAAATTCAAATTCAAAGTTTATTCTCTGTAAGGATTACAACGCTGAGTTTACAGAATTTGGTTATTGGGTGGTTTACATGTGGTAAAATAATAATTACAGAGTGTACCCAGGGCCAGATTAAGAAGTCTCCGGGCCCTAGGCTATTCAGATTGGCGGGGCCCCTTTGAGTTACAGGTAAGAAGCGACCCCTTCCTGTTTGGGGGGGGGGGTCGGTGTGAGACTGTTTAAGGTCTAATTAAATACATTCTGGCTATTTAGATTAAATTTAATAGGGAAAGTACATCAAGACAACCAAAACCATTTACCAACAGCCATTATAACTATCTTGTTAAATCATGCATTTTAAAGAGAATAAACTCAAGACAGCATAGTATTACTAGATTAGGCTATTAAAGTAGTGACATAATGTACCTATTATATTCAGCATAACCACTACAGCACTATTATTCCCTTTATAAATCACTGACAATTATTTTTATCATTGCATCATGCATTAGACTATCAAATCATAAAACTCAAGAATGTAAAGAATTGTTTATATTCACAGGCACTTCTTAAATAAACTTTTTTCTGGATTTCATATTGGCAAAATCATCAATTATATTCTGAAAATCAATATTTCTTGTTAGATCAGACTCAATGGTCAACAAGGCTAGGTTACAGTTAGAAATAGAAATACAAATAGCTAGAGCTTCATTAAGGAGGTTATTAATAGAGTATTCAAGAGGTTGCTATTAGAATTGCAGTAAATCAACCATTCAAATCATTATGAAGCTGTGTGTAGTCTGTGGTCAGTCAAACAAACGGGCTTCCACATGGATAAATTGTCATTTTTGTGGAAATTGGTGTCACGCCCCTTGTGCAAATATCCAAGAACTAGCTACAAGCAGTATTAATTAAAACAGGGAAGTGTTTTTGGGTATGCCCAAATGAGATAAATCTGTGCCCAAATGAGATAAATCTGTGGACTAAAATCACAAGGGTATTAAAAGAGGATAACATCAAAGCTGCTTTCATAGAAAACCTGGAAGCTTTCTACAACAGATGGGAACATAAAAAGTCTGGGCTGAATGGTACTGCCCTTGATACTGGCCATGTAGTCAGAAACTGTAAGGCTGGAGGTGATGTCCTGGTAGTCAGTAAATGTGGGGCTGATAGTGCTGTCCTAGGAGACAGTAATGGTGAAGCTGGAGGTGCTGTCCTGGGAGACAGTAATGGTGAAACTGGAGGTGCTGTCCTGGGAGACGGTAATGGTGAAGCTGGAGATTTTGTCCAGGTAGTCTGGAATTATACGCAGGAAGGAATACATATAAATGACCTCATAGGGGACAGGAGCCGTAGTGGGGAAACAAGTGTAGTCAAAGATAAGATAAAACCAATATTGCAAACAAGAAATGCCACAGGAAATAGCAAACAAGAGGGCTCCACTAGCAATAGTGAGGATATATTACCAAAAACAACTGGTGGGAGCTCCATTGTTGGTGCTAGGGAAGATAGGAATAAGACAGGTAAACATGCACCAACAGGGAATACAGTCACAGAAACCCAAGGCAAACAGAAACCAAGCCTGTGCACATACTATGCACTTGGTATCTACAGACATGGGAAACCTGGAAAAACAGACAGGACGTGCAACTATGACCACCCTAGGAAATGCCGTGCCCATATGACAACAGGAAAATGCAAACTCCCTTCCTGTAAGCTTTTTTACCCTGAAATGTGTACCTCTTCAGTACAGGAAAGACTGTGCTATAACTTAAATTGCCAGGCATACCATCTAAAGGGGACAAAAAGATACTAAACATCCAGGCCATGGGAAAACCTGGGTAGCCACAGCCACTCAAGAAGGAGAGGTTTTTTAGTGCCAGGAAGGAAAAAAAACTGGCAGGAAATGGCAGAAATCGTACACCAAATCCAGTCATTCCTGGAGTGGAACCACAGTCGATGGCCTCCACTCCAAACCAACAGATACAGATCTAATGCCGGAAAAAAAAAATCCCCCCCAGTACCAACAATACCACCAGTCCGATGACATTCTTCTTTGCAAATATACAGGGTCTAAAGCCAGCAACAAACAACAATGGAAATATAAACACCTATGCAGTATAATGTGATCCTTTATTGACTACGTTTCGCCCCCACAGTGGGCTTTTTCAATCACAAACAGAACTGTTCTGTTTGTGACTTGAAAAAGCCCACTGTGTGGGCGAAACGTAGTCAATAAAGGATCACATTATACTGCATATGTGTTTATATTTCCATTGTGTCGGTATTTTATACCATTTATTTCCAACAAACAACAAAATATATTTCATCCATGGACTGCTTGCAGAAGCAAAGGCAATGTTCGCAGCTTTCACTGAGACCCACATAAAGGATCACTTGGACAACGAAATATGGATCCCAGGTTACAACCTATACAGATGTGACAGAGTGAACAGGCAAAAGGGGGGGGGGGTTGGCCGCCTGTACATTGCAGAGTCACTTGTTCGCACAGAACTGCTTAATGCCTCAAATGATGTAGTGGAAGTTTTAGCAGTAAAGATCGAGAACCAAAACCTAGCCATTGTGGTAGTCTACAAGCCTCCGGATGCAATATCCCAGCAATTCCAGGAACAGCTGTTAAAAATTGACCACTGTCTGGAAAATCTTCTAGCTCCTGCACCCAACATCTTGCTCCTGGGGGATTTCAACTTAAGGCACCTAAAATGGAGGAATATAACAAATAATATTGTTGCAGTAATAACACCAGGAGACAGCTCTGATGAAAACTCACACTCACATGAGCTTTTAAATCTCTGCACAAAATTCAGTTACACAACCCAGGGCAACATGGGTTTAGAACAGGTCGCTCCTGTCTGTCTCAACTATTGGATCACTACGACAAGGTCCTAGATGCAATAGAAGACAAAAAGAATGCAGATGTAATATATACAGACTTTGCAAAAGCCTTCGACAAGTGTGACCATGGTGTAATAGCGCACAAAATGCGTGCTAAAGGAATAACAGGAAAAGCCGGTCGATGGATCTATAATTTCCCCACTAACAGAACACAGAGAGTAGTAGTCAACAGAGTAAAGTCCGAGGCAGCTACGGTGAAAAGCTCTGTTCCACAAGGCACAGTACTCGCTCCCATCTTGTTCCTCATCCTCATATATGACATAGACAAGGATGTCAGCCACTGCACCGTGTCTTCCTTTGCAGATGACACCCGAATCTGCACGACAGTGTCTTCCATTGCAGACACTGCAAGGCTCCAGGCGGACATCAACCAAATCTTTCAGTGGGCTGCAGAAAACAATATGAAGTTCAATGATGAGAAATTTTGAATTACTCAGATATGGTAAACACGAGGAAATTAAATCTTCATCAGAGTACAAAACAAATTCTGGCCACAAAATAGAGCGAAACACCAACGCCAAAGACCTGGGAGTGATCATGTCTTAGGATCTCACCTTCAAGGACCATAACATTGTATCAAACGCATCTGCTAGAAAAATGACAGGATTGATAATGAGAACCTTCAAAACTAGGGAGGCCAAGCCCATGATGACACTCTTCAGGTCACTTGTTCTATCTACGCTGGAATATTGCTGCACACTAACAGCACCTTTCAAGGCAGGTGAAATTGCTGACCTGGAAAATGTACAGAGAACCTTCACGGCGTGCATAACGGAGATAAAACACCTCAATTACTAGGAGCGCTTGAGGTTCCTAAACCTGTATTCCCTGGAACGCAGGCGGGAGAGATACATGATTATATACACCTGGAAAATCCTAGAGGGACTAGTACCGAACTTGCACATGAAAAATCACTCACTACGAAAGCAAAAGACTTGGCAGACGATGCAACATCCCCCAATGAAAAGCAGGGGTGTCACTAGCACGTTAAGAGACCATACAATAAGTGTCAGGGGCCCAAGACTGTTCAACTGCCTCCCAGCATACATAAGGGGGATTACCAACAGACCCCTGGCAGTCTTCAAGCTGGCACTGGACAAGCACCTAAAGTCGGTTCCTGACCAGCCGGGCTGTGGCTCGTACGTTGGTTTGCATACAGCCAGCAGTATCAGCCTGGTTGATCAGGCTCTGATCCACCAGGAGGCCTGGTCACAGACCGGGCCGCGGGGGCGTTGACCCCCGGAACTCTCTCCAGGTAAACTCCAGGTACACAATTTGTCTTGGCTCATTGTTGAACGGAGCTGGTTTTTCACTCTTTTCAAAACAGAAAATGAACGTTCTCCTTCACAGTTAGTAGCTGTAAGTGTTAGGTAAAGGCGATACACTATGTCAACATTAGGGAAGGTTTCTGAGATACCTGCATTTCTTAAATGTTTCAAAGCAGCTGAGGGCGCACATTTTTCATTGTCTGGCTCTTCAAAATTGCGTTTCCTCTTCCTTGACCGCTGATGATCAGCCCGGTAACTGTAGTCTTTCACCAGCAGTTTAGCTTTCTCTTCAAACATTTCAAAAGCTTCATCATTGCGAAGTGAGCTTACAAATTCCACTAAGCCTGCATAGAGGTTAGCACAAGTAGCCATTTCAATTTCAATTTTCTGAAGTGTCTTGTTCGTGGCATTTAACCGTTCCAGTATACAGTCCCAAAGCACACAGAGTAAGGCCAATTCAAAATCTTCCAGTTTTGATGCTAAGCTGGCTGCTTTGCTTCTTGTAGTTGCTGTCTGGTCTTCATCCTCTGCTATTTGGATCAAAGCAGAACGTATTTCAGCAAAGCTGTCTTTCAAAGCATGTGTTGCATCATGCTGCGCTGACCACCTTGTTGTTGATAATGATTTGATGACATCTCCATGAATGGTTGACTTGAGTATACTCCACCGGTGCGTTGAAGCTGAGAAAAAATTAAAGAGTGCTTGTAAAAGTCCAAAAAATGAAACTGCAGCGACACAACACTCCTCAGCACATGACCCAACAACATTAAGAGAATGTGCTGAGCAGGGCACATATTCAGCAAGTGGGCTGATTTGCTTGATACGGGCTTGCAATCCATTATATTTACCCGACATGTTACTTGCATTGACGTAGCTCTGGCCACGGCAATCCATAATAGAGAGATCATGTTCAAGCAGAGTATCCAGTACTACATTCATCATTGTTTCTCCATCATGGTCTGAAAGAGGAATGAATTTTATAAAGCGCTCTACAGGCTTACCACTGGAGTCGACAAAGCGAACAATGAATGTCAGTTGATCTGTATGTGAAATATCTGGTGTTGAATCTACACTTATTGCAAAGAGTTTTGCAATGATGTTATTGAGGACCTTCTTAGTCATCAGTTCAATAAATTCATTGCATATAGTAGATGGCATGTAAGATACAGTGCCTCTTCCTGCATTCCCAAGGCGTGACACATGATTTGCTAAGAATGGGTCGAATTGTGCTAACAGTTCTATTATCCCTAGGAAATTGCCATTGTTTTCCGAACCAAAAACCTCATTTTCTCCACGGAAAGCAAGTCCTCTTATAGCTAAGAATTTTACAACAGCAACAACTCTTTCTAGAACTTTTCTCCAATAAGTGCGCTCTTTTTCAGTTTGATTTTCCAAATGAGAATTCAATAAGCCTTTTTTCTGTGCACGAAATACACTGGCTAAAATGCAGCTCCTGTGAGTGGTGCTGTTTTCATGTTCCTCGAAACGCTTGGAATTTTTCCAGTCATTGAACCCCTGTGTGAAGGTATTTTCTTTGGTAGAAAATAGCTTGCATGCTGATGCAGATTCAACTGTACTGGTAACATCAGAAACTGTTTTCCAGAGCATGTCTGTGATCTTTCTGCAGCTTCCTACATCTTTCTTTTTCTGTTCTTCTTGAATTTTCTTCTTTCTTTTCTGTGACCCACTCGCATAAGAACGTCCAACATCACTTTCACGAGATGCCATAATGAGGATGTATCACTGTCTGTAATCATGCAAATACAAATTTTTCATTATCAATTATTATTAATTTTTTAATTATTAATTTTTTTTTCTGTCAGTTGGGGGGATATGGCCCTTGTAGCCCCCTTTCCTCTAGCTGCGCATCTAAAAATTCAAAATGTTACCAGAAAGGAGTCATATACAGAACTTTTACCATAGATTAGGTTAGTGATTTGGCCTATGAATATTTTACTAATTCATCCTACTTGATCTCCAATTTACTTAAACAGAAATCATACTGAGTCCAAGAACAATGCACAATGGTATTTATATTACCATTTTCATAACTAAACTAATCATTATGTTTTGCATGATATATGGCCTACCACCATAGATAAGGACATGAGAATTAAAGAATGCAGGGACAATTTTCAGTTTCACCCAACCAACGATTTTCTGATGTGGCTTATGTGTTTCTGGGGAAATATGTAGTAAATTAATTGATGTTCTACATCACTTCCGTCGCAACTTCAAAACTAAGCATTTGCGACGGAAGTGATGTAGAACATCAATCAATTGAGATCTGTTATTGAAATGATAAAGACTTAAAGACAGGACAAAGTGCTTTTAAAACCTACAAACTGAAGTCAGTTTGCGTTTTTAGGTTTTTCTTTATAGTATTTTTACCAAAAATGCGTCTTTACTGGTCCATGCGTCTTTACTGGTCAAGTAACCCTATCAGGTACCTCCCTTAACGTTTAGAGGCAAAAACAAACATTTATCCATACACATCAATGTCTATCAACAACACTTCAGTTAATTTGTCACAGTACAAGTCTAGATAACGTGTAATTGCTACAGAAAATTGGAGAGGAATCTCCCATACTCACCCATTAGCGGGAAAACACAGCTGTTCTGATGTAAACAAAGGCGTGTTGAGTGCTGCCATCTATGGTTAGGTTTATTTATTTTTATTTTATTTTATTTCATTATTTATTTTTGCTTTGATTAATTTTTAAAAATCAATTTTACTCTCCAAACACTTGAACTTTTTATGTAGGGACCTTTGCACTTGCACCATGTGCGCAGTCTTGGATGAGCCCGTGAACCCCTTGGACTGCAGGGCCCCCAAATGCACGGGGCCCTATGTGGTAACAGTAACTGTGTACCCCTGGTACAGAGTTACTGTGTACCACTAGAACACCTAGCATGGCTAGGCATTTCGGGCAGACTTAGATTAAATCTTAAGTTTAAAATATTACTAAATTATGAGGTAAGTTGGTATTATGGCTATGTGACTAAATACTAGTTTGTGAGTTTAGCAATGTGAAAGAATAATGCAAGAAAAAGCGATAAAAAACAAGGAAAAAATTCCAAAAAGTATATGGGATGTGAGCAGATGCGCTACTCACATCACCGTCACCATACCTGATATAAATGGCTATAATTTCTTGTAGAAACGTCGTAGAACATTGATTTTTGTACCATTGTGTTGCCAAAGAGTTAAGCTATTTTTCTATATGAATAACTCAATTTCCATAATTTTTCGATTTTTTTTGAGCGCTCGCGGAAAATTGGATGACAGGCCCCTAATGCTCTTTGAGGGTCTGATAGATCAGTTGAACCTTCACATTTATATATTATATTGATCATGTTGGCAACACTGGTTGTAACCACTTTACCTTGTGTATCTGCAAAGACACGACACAGTGGCAGCTGAATGGGTTATATAAGAACATTAAGAAGGAACACGGCAGCAGGCCTACTAGCCCACGGAAGGCAGGTCAAAGTCACCTACAAGCTTATATCACTGACCCAACCTAGTCAGGTCCAGGTCACATAAGAAACAAGCACGACATCAGACTTATTAGCACAAGCTGGTCAGGTCCAACTCACATCTACCCACACCCACTCACATATTTACCAAACCTATTTTTAAAACTACCCAACATTTTAGCTTCTATGACAGTACTCGAGAGCTTGTTCCACTTATCCACAACTATATTACCAAATCAGTGTTTTCCTATATCCTTCCTGAATCAAAGTTTTTTCCAGCTTGAAATCATTGCTAAAAGTCCTGTCTTTTATAGATAGAATTAGCACGCTATTTACATTCCCTTTATTTACTCCTATTTTACCTTTATGCACCTCAGTCATATCCCTCCTAATTCTACGCCTTTCTAGAGTGTAGAATCAGGACCCCTAAATCTATCCTCAAAAGGAAGATTTCTGATTCATGGGATCAACTTTTTCATCCTCCTTTGAATGTTTTACAGTGCATTTATATCCATTCTCTAATTCAGGGACTAGAACTGTGCATCATAATCTAAATGAGGACTAACCAAAGATATATAGAGAGTTGAAGAACAACCTGAGGACTTCTATTACACAGGTCAACAACCAAAATACTTACAAGACTAGACTAGCAATTTTCAATTAATTTTAGGTCACTGATAATGAATACCATGATAAAAATTGTTTGTTAGCTCTAACTTTCAATATACACCTGCATGTCACAACAGGTTCCAACAGGCTTGTGACAGTGTGTTTCTTACCATACTCACAGTCTCACTGCCCTTCATTATTGTTCCAGCAGTCATGGAAGGTGGTTGTGCTGTGCAAGTTTCTATTTTGAGGCAGTGCTGGATTTAGGTGGTGAGGGGCCTGGGGCCTGGGGCCTGGGGCCTGGGGCCTGGGGCCCAGTTTGGTGGGGGACCCCATGCATTAAAAAGGTCTAACTCTATTGGTTCGAAGACTTTTAAGTTTCTCCTTGGAAAACTTTTGCCACTCTCAATATATGTACCATCCTCTTAAGATGAAGAAATGAAACAATATATTGGATTTATAGTGAATTTTAGTATGCTTTCAGTTTATTTGCAAGTGTAACTCAAAAGTAATGTATAGAATTATGAGCAGTTATCTTCAATCAGATAAAATATTATTATCCAGATACATTTCCTGCTTTTTTGATAGAAAAGTCTCTTATGACTGCATCAAAATACAACAAGCGCAGGATGTCAGATTTAATGCTCATGATCATCAGGTTCACAAGCCGCCCTTGCTTCATGCTTGTTCATAGCCGGTTTTCACTACCATACTCCTGTTTATATATTGACCATGATCAGGCAGTCATTCATACTGCAGCACCCTGCGAGTCATCTTCAGGTCTTGAATCTGATGACGCGCTCACACTGACGATGTAACGCAAGCAATCAGATGACTCAGCATGACCTTCTTTGCAATCTATTCAATTCTCAGTATAATGTGTGTCATAATATTTTTCATCATTTGGTGAGGGGCTCTTTTGAGGGGGGCCCAGGACCCGAGCCCCATGGCCCCTCCCTTAAGTTCGGCACTGTTTTCAGGTGAAAGGTAGGTTATTTTCTTAGCCAAACACCAAGTAATGCTGCTTTTTATTTGAATGGGACAGCTGTGCAAGAGGTTCCCACTATATGAGGAGAGACTGGCCACCTCATCAATCATTGGAGCCTGGGACGAATAATGTTAAACATCCACCTCTCTTTCAAGCAAGTAAAATTTTGCTACCACCATTACACATAAAACTGGGGCTATGGACAAATCTGGTCAGGGATTCAAGTATTTAACATCAAAATTCCCCTCACTGAGCGACGTTAAGTTAAGAGAATGAGTCTTCAATGGTCCTTAGATTCGAGAGCTTCTTAAAGATGGTGACTTTGAATCAGACCTTCATGGGGAGGAGAAAGCTACTTGGGAAGCATTCAAGTTAGTGGCGAAGGGATTTGTTGGAAACAGAAGGGAAGACAACTTTGAAGAATTGGTGGAAAAGCTCATCAAGGCTTACAAGAACATGGAATGTAACATGTCACGTAAGTTAACCCCTTAACTGTCCTAATGTAGATTTACGTTTTATTTTTTCCTGCCTGCAAATTTGGCACAATTGGCCTGAAATATCTGGTCAGCATAGAATAGATCTTAACATTCGGTGTACACAGTATTAAAAAAATCTGGGGCAACTTAGTACCTTGTGGGAGCACCAGTTCAATTTAGCACCAACTGGAGCAAACAGCTCGGCAGACACCTGGTATTCACTGATGTCATGTAGCATTAACACTCCATTTTAAGAGGAAAGTGATGTTGACCCCAAGTTTAGTGGCTTTGATGCGGATGTCGCCACAAGTGGTCGAGGAAATATTAAAAACCTCGATAATAACCCATGTGCTACATTTGTGCAACATCCTTTCAATTTTGGTACCACTGGCAGTGTCATCCTTCCAGAATGTCTTCGCTCTAAGTAAAGAGAAACAATTCTGGAACGTGTTATACATTCGGTGGGCCGGCTAGCTGCCTGGCCAGCTGGCTAATTGGCTGGCTGGCTGGCTGGCTGGCTGATAGACTTTGGCTGTCTCTGTCTCTGTCTGTCTGTCTGTATCCATATCTGTCTTTGTCTGTATCTGTTTATGTCTCTGTCTATCTCTGTATATCTGTCTCTGTCTATCTCTGTCTCTGTCTCACAGGTACACATAAACAAAATTATACATAGTGTAAATTACCTACGATAACCAAAAAATTCAGACAGTGCTGTACTGTGCTTGTAGATATGATGCATAGTAAGCATGACTGACAAGTAATACGTATTTACACTTGCTGAGGGATCAGACGTGACGACGCAATTGTCGTGTGTAATAACTTTTGGTTTACGAGTGGCTCTCTCTCAGACAGAGAGACAAGCAGAGAAACAGAAAGACAAGGAGACAGACAGATAAACAGAGACACAGATAAACAGAGAGCTACACAGACAGATAAACGGAGAGCTAGACAGACGGAGAGTTAGACAGAGAGCTAGACAGACGGACAGACAGACAGACGGAGAGCTTGACGAACAGAGAGTTAGACACACTGACATGTTTATGTATAACACTGACAACAAACAAAGCCAAGACAGTGCACGCTCATGAGATGTCACCATTGATGCACTGTCAGCAGTGGAGTGACACTAGTCCTACATAATCATTTACTGCCTGACCACTGTAGAATGTGGTTGTGCTCTGCACTCCTCTGCTGTTTTCAGGCGAGCTACATTGTACCAACATGGCGCTGAGTGTGCGGCGTCGCGTAAACACCATCGGTATAGAGATGCTTCGTGGGGCAATTTCACCCACTTCAGCACAGGTGTTACTCCCGACCATCATTAGGGAGATGTATGGTATCCAGGAGGATGAGGTGTATGGTGTTGCCTTGAATGGAGCATATAGGACCTTCGTTAAACTGAATTCCACATCTGTGTACGAGTCATTGGTGCATAGATTTCAAGACGTGAGTCTTGATGCTACTCCAGCTGTGAAGGTGCGTTTGATTGACGTATCCCACCACTTTACGTTGGTCAAGCTCTGTAATGTACCATTCAAGGCAGATGAGACTGACATACGAAGTGTTTTTGAGGTGTATGAAACCTTACATCTGGCACAGCAAGGCAAGTGGGCGGCAGGTGCTTATATGGGCCGTCTAGAGGGGACATTTACCCGTCTTATGTTGTACTGGAGGACTTTAGAACACAGGTTCTTGTATGATACGATGGACAGAGACATACGTGTAGGTTATGTGGGGCATACGATCATTTGGCGGCTATGTGTGTGAAGCAGTGGCGGGCACCTGCACAAACTAATGAAGCACCTGTTACCAGTGTGGACGCTGTTGCTACGAGCCCCATGCACAAGCAAGAGTGTGGGCGATTGTGGAGTGAGGTGGTGGAGCCCCTCGAGAAGCCTGGCGTGTGTGAGACAAGCTGTGACTTACCAGAAACCGACAATTTGAAGGAGCCGAGTGCAGAAGTGTGTGTGCAGGAGGAGGTAAAGGCGATTGAGGAAGAGCTTGAGGAGGTGTTGAGGACTTTGTCACCGCCAGTATAGGAGGAGGATGTACCCGCAGGGGTGGAAACTTTAACAGCGGCCTCAGGTGTATGACTGTGAATGTGAATGGACTGTGTAAAGGTGTAAAAAGAGAATGGTTTAGAATGATTCTGCTCAAATATAGAGTAGATGTAGTGTTTCTTCAGGAGCATAATTTCAAGTAGGGGAAAGTGCTGGAAGTGGCAGGGTTTCAGGTGGTGACTATATCATCTGTATATCTGAAAGGTGGTGTGGGTATCACGATCAGGGAGGCGAGCCCGTTTGTGTTGTTAAGAAGTAAGGGGGGAGGGGTGAGTATTGCGTGTGGACGGGTGGTGGATGGGGCAGAGGGTATCCTTTGAGTGTATGCACCAGCAGAAAATGATGTGAAAGTAAAGAGGGATTTTGTATATGAAGAACTAGTTTTCTTCTTACGTGGTTTACCTGCAGTGGCCATCGTTGGTGGGGACTGGAACTGTGTTATTAGGACGGCTGACATGGAACCAAAAGGAGTGGGGCACGTGTTGGCGACCTTGCGAGATCTCTTGAGGGATATTCAGTTGTGGGATGTGGTTGGAGGAGGGGCATGGGAGGTAGTGGACACTTTGGTAAGAAGGGGTTACACGGCTAGGTTGGGTAGGCTGTATATATCTCAAGGGGTTTGGTTGACATTTCTCTGCACAATAGAAGTAGCTAATTTGGATCATCGGGCAGTAGTGGCAGAGGTGGGGTGAGAGTCACTAGCAGGTATCTCTAGGGGATATTGGAAGTTAAATATGAGTGTGTTAGGTGATGAGGAGGTGTTAGAGGGATTTGCAGTGTTGTGGGAGGGGTTAAGTGCAGAGGTAAATTGGGTGGAGGATGTGGTGATGTGGTGGGATGGTGTGGCTAAAGAACGGATTAAGCAATATTACGTAAGAGAAGGGAAATGCATCAATTCTTTAAAATATGGGCTTGCCAACTATTTGGAGGACAGGTTACAGGGTTGTAATACGAGGGGGGCGGTGACGGGCACTTATCCTATGGATGATGTTATTGCAATTAAGGGAAGGCTGCACAAGGTACAGGATGAGAGGTTCCAAGCAGTGTGGGTGCAGGCAGGGGTGGAAGAGGTGTTATGGGGCGACAGGCCTTCATAGTGCGAATTCCGTTGGCAAAAACAATGGCAGGAAGCAATGGCTATTCTATGGTTGGAGGTTCATGAGTCGATGGGGGGGTATAGGGAGGGGCAGGTCATACAAGCTATGGAAGTAATAGAGGCATTTGCAGATAAGTGGTATGAGAATTACTGGCAATGAGAAAGTGTAGAGGCTGGGGTTTTAGAACAGGTGTGTGGGAGTGTGATATGTCAGTTGCGTAACAGTGATAGGGAAGCACTGGGTGGGGAAATAACTGAGGGGGAAATATGGAGGGCTTTAAGTGGAATGCGAAAGGGCAAAGCACCAGGAACTGATGGACTCCCGGCAGAGTTTTATCAACAGCATTGGGAGCTAATGTGGGTTTTTTTGGTTAGGTTATTAAATTGCATGAAGGAGAGGGGTGAGATGGGAGAGAAGCAGGCAACGGCTGTCATAGTCTTGGTACCGAAGGGTAAGGGGCAGCATACGCTTCGGGATTACCGGGCGATCTCGTTGTTATGCGCGGATTATAAGTTGTTTGCTAAGATTTTGGGGAATCGGTTTAAGTGCATAGTTGGGTGGGTAGTATCGAAAACTCAGTTTTGTTTACCAGGGAGGTCTATGGTGGAGGGGCATGGGTTACATTGGGATTTTGTAGAGGCAAAAGGGGGGGAGGCGGGAGGTTTGATGACACTGGATTAGCAAGGAGCATACGATAGAGTGGAACAAGAATCATTGAGAGCCATCTTCAGGAAACAGGGGTTTGGGGAAGAAATAGTGGGTTGGATTGAGGCGTTGTACTGAAGTGCAGTGGCGAGGGTTCAGATTAATGATCGATTGGGTGGGAAGATTGTAATGGGTAGGGAACTTAGGCAGGGGTGTCCAATGTCACAATTATTGTATAATTATGTATAATGGAGAGGGAGCAGGGAGTGGAGTTGGGAAGGTTTGGCCAGTCTTAATAGGGTATGTAGATGATACTACTGTTCTGATTCGGGAGGGGATGTCAATGGATACAATAGATGGTGTAGTACAAATGTTCGCAGTGGCAACTGGTATGGGGGTGAATTTAGACAAGTCCATGGTCATGGGGTTAGGAGCTTGGACAGGAAGGGTTGAGTGGGATAGTGCAGTCGTGAGGAGGCAGGGGAATTCATTTAAAAATTGTGGTCTTATCTATGCAGACGATCTGACTGTGGCTTGCATGGAAAACTCGATTAGTTTGGTAGACATGATTCAGGGACGCTTGGGTGCATTGAGACTTTATTATTTGACCCTTGTGCAGCGTGCCATTGTTATTAACGTCTTATTGTATAGCAAAGTATGGCACATGGCAGCCATGTTCCCATTAATCCTTAAACTATCCAAACAGATCTACATTCACATGCATAGTGATCTAAAAGTAAATCTATGTTTTTTACATATTTTCAAACATAACAAAAAAAATGTAGATCAAAGTTTTTTTACACATTTTCAAATGTAAAAAAAAAAATAGAAGGTCTACTTTTTTTACATACTATTAAATGTTGAAAAAATGTAAATCTACGTTTGGACAGTTTAAGGGTTAACTGGGCAGGCAATAACGAACATATTTAGGAGGGTTTTTAAATACTTGGCCATGATCCATTACAGATTGAAACGGATGTATACAGGAGTTGAGTTGCGTGATTTTGAAACTGTTTTGAGGGCTATGGCGTAGGATCGTGAGCCGGGGAAGGTCAAAATATGTAGGTTGTGTACACTGTTAGCGGGGAGGGTTGTAGCGCCTGTAGAGGGAATTTTCTCCATGTATGCATGGGGAAGTATATGGAATAGGTTGAGTAGGATGAGGTTGCAACCTCGTGCTCGTGACGTACTGTATCGTTTTCTGCACGGCATTTTACCGTCGGGTGTGGTTCTACGGGATAGACGAGTGGTTGACGGGGGGTGCGGGATATGTGGTGGGGAGGAGTCAGTGTTTCATCTAGTATATTTTTGTGAAGGACTGAGGAGTATCAAGGGGTGGTTAAATAGGGTGATATATAGGATAGGGGGTCAAGGAATTTCTGTATTGAGAGCATTAAGTCTCGACATGGGGGGTTGGGATGCCAGTGTCATCAGAGCTGTGGGGTACAGTATAGTAGATTATATATATATAGCGTGGGGATTGCGGGGGAAACAGGTTAGTGAGGTGAAGAGGAGGGTGTTAACGGGAACGTTCTATAAAACAGTATGTAGAAATAGGGAAATTTATGGGAGGAGGTGGGAGAGGGATTTTTCAGAGGGATATAGGCAACTTATGTTACAGGTATTGTTGGACTTGTAATGTACGATGGAGGGGAGGGTACGACTGGAAAGTGTTGCTGGGGTAAGGAAGTCATGGGTGGAAACAGGGTCGCCTCCCTGGTTATGGATGAAAACAAAAGTTTGGGTGTATGTTGGATGAGTGATGCGTGAGTGAATAATGTATGGACCACGGGTGCTAGCACCTGTGGAGATGGCCATTTTCTTGAGTGTCACTGACTATACACCATTCATATAGTCCTTATGTTCCTTCAAGGAAGTAGTGAATGATGGGAAAGGTATAAATGGGGGGGGGGTCTTTGCCTCTAACACTGTGCAGAGTGAGGAGTAGGGCAGTATATTGTGTTGGAAGTGATGGACAGTTGCTTGTCCAGTATGTTGTACTGTCTAATGTATAGATAATAAGCATATTATTGTATGTAGAAAGATGAGACCACATAAAAGTTGGACACGGACCTGTACAATGAGAATTACTCTCTTATGCCTGATATGTTAAGGCAGATTTATCAACTGTGACGACTTATTCAAATTAAATTTATTATTATGTTCTTATCTATGTACATAGCAGTCTTAAGTCATATAATGTGAGTTGTGTTTAGGTGCAGTTGCCATAAAGTTGTTTTAGTTTATCTGTGTTAGGGAAATATGTAGAATTTTTTGCCTGTAGCCGCTACATGGCTAGGGTTCCATACGTTTTACCTTTGTATTCTGTGATGTTTTTCATAACATAAAGTTCTTATTTATATACTATGTTGAATTAATAGGGTTACATGCTAAGATAATTGCACATAAGTTGTTATAGGGAGTTGTTGACATTCATTGTTGCAACCTTCTTAGAAATATTAATCACTTGAAGTGTATTTCTTTCACCAGGTTGAGGTGTCATTGCGTTAAGTAAAGGCATGTATCCCATTGTTAATATTGTTAATAATAATTTTTGAGTCTTTGTTGTTACTGTATCACTCATAATAGTATAATTACTATGTTTCCTTTAATGTGAAGTTAAGATGCAATCAGGTTGGTGATAGTTATATTATTTTGTGGGTGGATGGCCGGGGGGGGTGCGGCAAAATTGCGACAGAAGTTTAAGAATATAAAGGTAATATCATTTTGGTATAACACTGGGTGTAGTATGGTGTGCAGAGTGACAGGGTGTCAGAACACTTGTCTGGTGTAGTATGGTGTGCAGAGTGACAGGGTGTCAGAACACTTGTCTGGTGTAGTATGGTGTGTGAAGTGACAGGGTGTCATAACACTTGTCTGGTGTAATATGATGTGTGGAGTGACAGGGTGTCAGAACACTTGTCTTGTGTAGTATGGTGTACAGGGTGACAGGGTGTCAGAACACTTCAGCTTGGTGTAGTATGGTGTGTGGAGTGATAGGGTGTCAGAACACTTGTCTGGTGTAGTATGGTGTGTGGAGTGACAGGGTGTCAGAACACTTGTCTGGTGTAGTATGGTGTGTGGAGTGACAGAGTGTCAGAACACTTCAGTCTGGTGTAGTATGGTGTGTGGAGTGACAGGGTGTCAGAACACTTCAGTCTGGTGTAGTATGGTGTGTGGAGTGACAGGGTGTCAGGACACTTCAGTCTGGTGCAGAATGGTGTGTGGAGTGACAGGGTGTCAGAACACTTGTCTGGTGTAGAATGGTGTGTGGAGTGTCAGGGTGTCAGAACACTTGTTTGGTGTAGTATGGTGTGTCGAGTGACAGGGTGTCAGAACACTACAGTCTGGAGTAGTACGGTGTGTGGAGTGAGAGGGTGTCAGAACACTTCAGTCTGGTGTAGTATGGTGTGTGGAGTGACAGGGTGTCAGAACACTTCAGTCTGCTGTAGCATGGTATGTGGAGTGACAGGGTGTCAGAACACTTCAGTCTGGTGTAGTATGGTGTGTATGTAGTGACAGGGTGTCAGAACACTTCAGTCTGGTGTAGTATGGAGTGTGGAGTGACAGGGTGTCAGAACACTTCAGTCTGGTGCAGAATGGTGTGTGTGTAGTAAGAGGGTGTCAGAACACTTCAGTCTGGTGTTTTATGGTGTTTGGAGTGACAGGGTGTCAGAACACTTCAGTCTGGTGTAGTATGGTATGTGGAGTGACAGGGTGTCAGAACACTTCAGTCTGGTGTAGTATGGTGTGTGTGTAGTGAGAGGGTGTCAGAACACTTCAGTCTGGTGAAGTATGGTGTGTGGAGTCACAGGGTGTCAGAACACTTCAGTCTGGTGTAGTATGGTGTGTTGAGTGACAGGGTGTCAGAACACTTCAGTCTTGTGTAGTATGGTGTGTGGAGTGACAGGGTGTCAGAACACTTCAGTCTGGTGTAATATGGTGTGTGGAGAGACAGGGTGTCAGAACACTTCAGTCTAGTGTAGAAAGGTGTGTCGAGTGACAGGGTGTCAGAACACTTCAGTCTTTTGTAGTATAGCGTGTGGATTGACAGGGTGTCAGAACACTTCAGTCTTGTGTAGTATGGTGTGTGGAGTGACAGGGTGTCAGAACATTTCAGTCTGGTATAGTATGGTGTCTGTAGTGACAGGGTGTCAGAACACTTCAGTCTGGTGTAGTATGGTGTGTGGAGTGACAGGGTGCCAGAACACTTCAGTCTGCTGTAGTATGGCGTGTGGAGTGACAGGGTGCCAAAACACTTCAGTCTGGTGTAGTGTGGTGTGTGGAGTGACAGGGTGTCAGAACACTTCAGTCTGGTGTAGTATGGTGTGTGGAGCGACAGGGTGTCAGAACACTTCAGTCTGGTGTAGTATGGTGTGTGGAGTGACTGGGTATCAGAACACTTCAGTTTGGTGTAGTATGGTGTATAGAGTGACAGGGTGTCAGAACACTTCAGCTTGGTGTAGTATGGTGTGTAGAGTGACAGGGTGTCAGAACACTTCAGTCTGGTGTATTATGGAGTGTGGAGTGGCATGGTGTCAGAACACTTCAGTCTGGTGCAGAATAGTGTGTGGAGTGACAGGGTGTCAGAACACTTCAGTCTGGTGTAGTATGGTGTGTCGAGTTACAGGGTGTCAGAACACTTCAGTCTGGTATAGTATGGTGTGTGGAGTGACAGGGTGTCAGAACACTACAGTCTGGAGAAGTATGGTGTGTGGAGTGAGAGGGTGTCATAACACTTCAGTCTGGTGTAGTATGGTGTGTGGAGTGACATTTTGTCAGAACACTTTTGTGAGGGAAAAGTTCAATAGATAGGAATAGAGAGGGAGTATATAGTAACAATAGTTTCATTGCCGGCTACTTGTTAAGGTAGGGTAAGTCAAGCTCCCACTATTCCCACCTTTTCTCCCCCACCCCTAAAGTGATAGTTTGATTGCTGGCTGCTTGTTAACGTAGGGTCAGTCTAGCTCCCACTATCCCTTCCCCTCCCTCTTCCCCCCCCCCGATAGGTGACCTGTAGGGCTCTGGTCAAACAGTAAATCACTCGACTCACAGCTCCCATCACTACTGTAAGTACATGCATGCCTTGTATTCTAGTGGATTTATTGGTTGAAAGCTTCACTTTGGACCAATAATAAAATTAGTTTTTTCAGCCTTGCTCTAAGTTGACAGTTGTAATAATCACCACGTCTTTTGGGTATTATACTTACCATGGAGAGTGATTTCTTAAGCAGTGGGTAACCTGTCTATGTTTTCAGCTTGGATGACAGAGAGGGTCACCTGTCAATCAACGAGGAGAACGGATGGAGAAGGACTAACGTCCAGAGACTTCCCCATTTTGGATCTAATTACCTGTGTACCTGTATGAAATTGCAGGACATAACCCCACATCATTGCAGCGGTAAAGAACCTGCTTTCCTGTCATCGGGATAGAATATTCACGGCGATACTGTCAAGAACTAGCCGGTGGTGGTCACCAACACCTGCGACCCCCCCCCCCACATCAGCAACGGCTAAGATTTCAACAACACGAAGTGTCACCAACACCAGACACCCCAATACATATATTAGAGTTGAGTTCAAATGTTATTTTATTCATTTCATTTTCCATTTTTCTATCAAATAGGATGTACCTGTCATGTTTTATTGTTTTATGTTTGCTTTAATAAATAATAAAGTGTTTATCTTTGTTAATTATTATTTCGTTTTCTATTCATTAATTTTCCTGAGGAGGAGCCAGCTTTGGTAATACTGTCTGAAGTTATTACAGAGCTGAGTAAGCCTTCACAAGTGGCGACCTTGCCAGGATCAACTCTACTTAATCAAGATTCAACTCCATCTCGAATCTACCATTGGAACTTCAACGCCGCATACCACAGACGGTTACAACCAGCCATGAGTAATCATTCTCTATGGTAGGACTACGGTACAGGTATTTAAAAGATTTGGTGATTGTTATAGTCTCAATTTATTGTAAGTCAAGTCAGGCAGGATATAATAATTAATTCTGCCGTTTTTCTTTTGAGCTTGAAACACTTTGGACGATTAAACTCTAGGGACCTGAGATTTTCCAGTGACAACTTGTTTCATTGAGCTCTTTATTATATCAAGGGAACTGTCATAGGACACTCTTGATTTGTTGGTGAGAAGATTGGATGGTCAAGTGACCCCATTTTACTTACTGTTTGCTCGGAGCCGGCATAGAACCCTTCGTTTTCATTAATACATGTTGTTTAATTGAAGCAGGGATCGAGCCCTCTGGTTTATTTACAGTTTGAGCGGAGCAGGAATTGAACCCTCCGTTTTCTTTAATATCCGTTTCATTTCCCCTGATAGTTTAAGTTATTCTTGCAAGCATGGAAGAATACCAGTTTTGGATGAATGCTGGAAGTAATTTAGGAATAACAGGGAAAAATTTAGAAACTTTCATTAGTGCTAAGATCCAGGAAAGACTTGAAAGAGAGAGAATTGAGAGAGAAGAAAAACAGCTAGAAAGGGAAAGAGAACAGAATAAGGAGAGAGAGAGAATCGAAAGAGTAGAGAAAAAGGAGAAAGAGAGAATTGAGAGAGAAATCCGAGAAAGACAGAAAGAGAGCGAGAAGACCAAAAAGAGCGTGACAGACTTGATCGTGATGAAAGAGCTAAAGTACGTGAAGAACAAGTTAAATTAAGGGAACTTGAGGAAAGAGCAAAGGATCGCGAGCTCGAACAAGCTCGCCTTGAATTAGAGAATAAAAAGATAACTTTCTCACAACAGCAATAAGATGAAGGAGTAATGGAACAACGTGCAGCTAGTACACATATTCCAACACCTAATTTACCTCCCTTCACAGAGGGGGAAGACATAACTTCTTACATTAGCAGGTTTGAAAATACCGCTACCCGCTGTGAATGGCCTGCTGACACATGGGCTACCAGGTTAGGAATGTTATTTTCTGGTACAGCTTTGAATATCTATGCAACTTTGTCGCAGGATATCATATGTAATTATAACCTACTGAAGAAGGCAATCCTTAAAGCATATCAAAAAACCACTAATTCTTACAGGAAAGATTTCAGGTATGCCACCTTACAGCATGGCCAGAACTTTCAGCAGTTACAGGTAACACTCTTTCGTTTGTTCGACTTTTGGATAGAGAGTTCAGGAATTGATCGCAGTTATGAATCTCTTAGAGACTTCATGGTTGCTGACCAGTTCCTGACAGCTCTTCCCCATCAGATACGAACATTCATCAGAGAACGTAACCTGATTAAAGCTGAGGAAGTTGCTGAGGCTTCTGACCTGTATGCTGAGGCTCACAATTCCTATAAAGACCTAAAGGGATCGAACCCTAAGGGCAAGGGTTCATCAGACCTTAAGAAATCAAAGCCTCTAGTGGAAAGTAAAATTAGTTCTTTTATTCCTGTTTGTCATTTGTGTGGTGTTAAGGGACATAAACGTCTAGATTATCCTTCTAAGAAGGTCCAAAAAAGTTGGAAGATGTTTTAAAGACTGTAATGACCAAGCACCCTTCTGTTCAGGATCAGTTAATGGACTTAATGTATCTACCATTTTACGAGACACTGGATGCACATGGACAGTCATTTCTGATAAGCTGTTCCCTAACCTTAAAGAAACTCATTCCTCTGCTATACTTTCAGACTACTTGGGCCGTACAGACACTTTTCCTACCATCCGTTGTTACATTAGGTCTAAATGGTTCACAGGTTGGTCTGAAGCCGTACTAGCTCCCATCACTTCTTGCTCCGTACTAATAGGTAATGTAAAAGGTGCCATTCTTCCTTCTGAGGTTGACCTTTCATCACCAAAGATGGATATAAGTGTTTCAGATCCTCTTCCTGTAGAGTCAGAGAAGCCTCTCGAAAGTTCAGATGAGACAATGTCTCGCGAGATTCATGTGGGATTAAAAACCAGTGATGCTACTCTCGAAGGAGAGGAAGTAGGATCACCGGTTCACTTGTTAGATGAAAGTGAAGATATCACCCCCGATACCATAAATGACTTGACTAGGGCTCAGACCAAAGCCCAGACTTCTGCTACTGTCCATCCTTTGATTTTCCCTGACTTTAAGCCTTTAGACATATCGAAGGACTCCTTTGTCAATTTACAACGTAATTGCCCTTCTCTTCAGAATTGCCATAATGCTGCTAAACAAAATCAAGTTATCCAAAGGAAAAACTTTTCATATAAATTTGAATATATAGAAGGTATCTTGTACAAGTCAGTATTCAAATTAAATTCAGATGAGAAAGACTATTCCATCTTAGTTGTTCCAAGTCAGTGCAGAAAGACTTTAAAATGGCTCATGACCTGCAAGTGGCCGGACATTTCTCGCATCATAAAACCTTAAATAAAATTAGGGAAACCTATTTTTGGCCAAAAATGTCCTCAGATGTCACTACCTATTGTAGATCGTGTAAAGTTTGCCAACTGTCATCCTCCTGAGGTATCAGGAGAGTACCTATGGTCAAAATGCCAAACTTCAAGGTACCTATCGAAAGAGTAGCTATTGACATCGTTGGTCCTTTAGCTCCACTTTCATCTGGGGGACATAGATATATATTAACATTAGTTGATTATGCTTCGAGTTTCCCTGAAGTCGTTCCCTTAAAGACCATAACTACTACAGAGGTGGCTGAAACCCTTTTGTCCATCTTCTCCAGAGAGGGCATCCCTAGAGAAATTTTGTCTGACCGTGGGACACAATTCACATCTGACTTAATGCAACATCTATACCAACTTCTGGGAGTGAAGCCTCTCTTCACCACACCCTATCATCCCAGCTGTAATGGGAGGATTGAGCACCAGCATTCGATTCTCAAGTCCATTTTAAGGAAACTTTGCTCCCTTAAACCTAAGGAGTAGCATCGTTATCTACCCTGTGCTTTGTTTGCCATCAGGGAAGTTCCCAGCGACTCTTTGGGGTTTTCACCTTCTGAACTTCTCTGCGGTAGACAGGCTAGAGGTCCACTGGCCATCCTTCATGACTTATGGACTAATGAGGAGGTAAATGCTGAGGTTCAGTCTTCTTACCAGTTTCTCCTTGACCTTAGATCTAAACTTGAGGAGACCTCTGACATAGTTTCGAGAAACCTAAGCTTGTCAATGGACCAGTACAAAACCTATTTTGACTCGAAAAGTCAGAGGAGAAGTTTTAAAGTAGGGGATGAAGTTCTTGTACTTTTGCCTATAAAGTCAAATAAATTATTAGTAGTATGGAAAGGTCCATATAAAGTGTTAAAAATTGACTACCTCATAGAAGTCATGGGGAAACCTAAGCTCTATCATATCAACATCCATAAGAAATATTACCGAAGAAATTCGGTTAACTGCCTTAATAACTTTGACTTAGTTTTTCCACACAAACTTGATAAGACAACTGAAGAATGTAAAGTGTGCGTAATTGACACCTCTAACTTAGACTATGATGAAGAACTACATGACTTGGTGACTCTTGGCCTCTCGGATGCAACCAACATTAATATTAATGAATCTTTGGATAACCATGAGAGACATTAACTACTTCAATGTGTGAGTAACTTTTCAGACATCTTTACTGATATTCCAGGTGTTACCTCCACGGTAGTCCATTAGGTTGACTTAGTGATGGACAATCCTATCAAACGAAAATTATACCCAGTTCCAGTTCACCTTAGGGATGCATTTGACCGAGAGGTAGACAAATTATTAAAACGAAAGATCATTGAACCTTCAGTATCTTCATATTGTTCACCAGTAGTCATGGTTAAGAAGGAGGATAATTCATATAGACTTGCTATTGACTTCAGAGGCCTTAATGCTATAACTCTGTGGGATGCTGAGCCTATGCCCTTAATAGATAGCGATCTACACAAATTTTATGACGCTTCCTTCTTTTCAGAGATTGATATTGCGCAGGCATATCATCAAGTAATGTTAGATCCTTCTTCTAAGCAGTACACCGCTTTTCCTACACACCAAGGACTGATGCAATATAGAACTATGCCCTTCGGTTTGGTAACTGCCTGTGCTACCTACGTGAGACTGATGAGAAAGGTCTTGGGTAATATGCCAAATGTTTCAGTTTATTTTGATAACATTTATGTAATGACATCCACGTGGGGCGAACATAACCAAACATTAACATCAGTTTTTCGTAGGTTACGCTCATATGGCCTCACTGCCAAGCCGAAGAAATGCTTTCTTGGGTATAACAAGATAAGATATCTTGGACTGATACTTTATAATAACTCTCTGCAGCCTCTCCCCAGTAAGATCAAAGCTTTATTAAAATTTAAATTCCTCAAAACCACGAAGCTCATGCGTAGCTTTCTTGGTTCTGTAAATTTTTATGCACGGTTTACCCCAACCTTACTGATCTTACAGGCATCTTATCTGACTTCCTTAAAAAGTCTGTGAAGGAACCTCTTGAACTTTCCGACGTAGCTCTGGAAAAGTTTAATGAGATTAAAAGTATCTTTTCGAAAGACCCTATACTTAAGATTCCAGATATTAATAAAACATTTTGTTTAAGAACTGATGCCTCTAATACTGGCTTAGGTGTGGTGTTACTACAATACCATGATGGTACTCCCTTCCCTGTATGCTTCCTAAGCCGGAACCTCCTTCCCGCAGAAACAAGATACACCACAATAGAACAGGAATGCTTGGCCCTTGTGTGGGGAATCTCCAAACTTAAATTTTATTTGCTGGGAAAAGAATTCATTTTAGAAACGGACCACAAACCTTTGATATACCTAGAAACTTTTAAGGGAACCAACAGTCGTCTCTTGAGGTGGACATTGGCACTCAAGACTTTTAAGTTCTATATTGTGTATATCAATGGTTCATCCGATTATTTCTCTGACTTGTTAAGTCGTGACAGTCAGTAGAAGATTTCTTGCCTTACGCGACTTCCACATGTTAGAAATTTTTCCTCGCCTATTCTTCTTATACTCCTTGACTATAAGTCTTGGTATGGGGGAGTGTGAGGGAAAAGTTCAATAGATAGGAATAGAGAGGGAGTATATAGTAACAATAGTTTCATTGCCGGCTACTTGATAAGGTAGGGTAAGTCAAGCTCCCACTATTCCCACCTTTTCTGCCCCACCCCTAAAGTGATAGTTTGATTGCTGGCTGCTTGTTAACGTAGGGTCAGTCTAGCTACCACTATCCCTTCCCCTCCCTCTTCCCCCCCCCCGATAGGTGACCTGTAGGGCTCTGGTCAAACAGTAAATCACTCGACTCACAGCTCCCAACACTACTGTAAGTACATGCCTGCCTTGTATTCTAGTGGATTTATTGGTTGAAAGCTTCACTTTGGACCAATAATAAAATTAGTCTTTTCAGCCTTGCTCTAAGTTGACTGTTGTAATAATGACCACGTCTTTTGTGTATTGTACTTACCATGGAGAGTGATTTCTTAAGCAGTGGGTAACCTGTCTATCTTTTCAGCTTGGATGACAGAGAGGATCACCTGTCAATCAACGAGGAAAACGGATGGAGAAGGATTAACGTCCAGAGACTTCCCCATTTTGGATCTAATTACCTGTACACCTGTATGAAATTGCAGGACGTAACCCCACATCATTATAGCGGTAAAGAACCTGCTTTCCTGTAATCGGTATAGAATACTCACGGCGATACTGTCAAGAACTACCCGGTGGTGGTCACCAACACCTGCGACCCCCCCTCCCCCCCACATCGGCAACGGCTAAGATTTCAACAACACGAAGAGTCACCAACAGGAGACACCCCAATATGTATATTAGCGTTGAGTTCAAATGTTATTTTATTCATATCATTTCTCATTTTTCTATCAAATAGGATCTACCTGTCATGTTTTATTGTTTTATGTTTGCTTTAATAAATAATAAAGTGTTTATCTTTGTTAATTATTATTTCGTTTTCTATTCATTAATTTTTTTGAGGAGGAGCCAGCTTTGGTAATACTGTCTGAAGTTATTGCAGAGCTGAGTAAGCCTTCACAACTTAAGTCTGGTGTAGTATGGTGTGTGGAGTGACAGGGTGTCAGAACACTTCAGCTTGGTGTAGTATGGTGTGTAGAGTGACAGGGAGTCAGAACACTTCAGTCTGGTGAAGTATGGAGTGTAGAGTGACAGGGTGTCAGAACACTTCAGTCTGGTGTAGTATGGTGTGTGTAGTGACAGAGTGTCAGAGCACTTCAATCTGGCGTAGTAAGGTGTGTGGAGTGACAGGGTGTCAGGACACTTCTGTCTGGTGTAGTATGGTGTGTGGAGTGACAGGGTGTCAGAACACTTCAGTCTGGTGTAGTACGGTGTATGCAGTGACAGGATGTCAGTACACATCAGTCTTGCGTAGTATGGTGTGTTGAGTGACAGGGTGTCAGAACACTTCAGTCTGGTGTAGTATGGTGTGTACAGTGACAGGATGTCAGAACACTTCAGTCTGGTGTAGTATGGTGTGTGGAGCGACAGGTTGTCAGACACTTCAGTCTGGTGTAGTATGGTGTGTGCAGTGACAGGATGTCAGAACACTTCAGTCTTGTGTAGTATGGTGTCTGGAGTGACAGGGTGTCAGAACACTTCAGTCTGGTGTAGTATGGTGTGTGCAGTGACAGAATGTCAGAACACTTCTGTCTGGTGTAGAATGGTGTGTGGAGTGACAGGGTGTCAGAACTCTTCAGTCTGGTGTAGTATGGTGTGTGGAGTGACAGGGTGTCAGAACTCTTCAGTCTGGTGTAGTATGGTGTGTGGAGTGACAGGGTGTCAGAACTCTTCAGTCTGGTGTAGTATGGTGTGTGGAGTGACAGGGTGTCAGAACTCTTCAGTCTGGTGTAGTATGGTGTGTGGAGTGACAGGGTGTCAGAACACTTCAGTCTGGTGTAGTATGGTGTGTGGAGTGACAGGGTGTCAGAACACTTCAGTCTGGTGTAGTATGGTGTGTGGAGTGACAGGTAGTCAGAACACTTCAGTCTGGTGTAGTATGGTGTGTGGAGTGACAGGGTGTCAGAACACTTCAGTCTGGTGTAGTATGGTGTGTGGAGTGACAGGGTGTCAGAACACTTCAGTCTCTTGTTGTATGGTGTGTAGAGTGACAGGTAGTCAGAACACTTCAGTCTGGTGTAGTATGGTGTGTGGAGTGAAACGTTGTCAGAACACTTCAGTCTGGTGTAGTATGGTGTGTGGAGTGACAGGGTGTCAGAACACTTCAGTCTGGTGCAGTATGGTGTGTGGAGTGACAAGGTGTCAGAGCATTTCCGTCTGGTATAGTATGGTGGGAGTGACAGGGTGCCAGAACACTTCAGTCTGGTGTAGAATGGTGTGTTGAGTGACAGGGTATCAGAACACTTCATTCTGGTGTATTATGGTGTGTGGAGTGACAGGGTGTCAGAACACTTCAGTCTGGTGTAGTATGGTGTGTGGAGTGAAAGGGTGTCAGAACACTTCAGTCTGGTGTAGTATGGTGTGTGGAGTGACAGGGTGTCAGAACACTTCAGTATGGTGTAGTATGGTGTGTGAAGCGACAGAGTGTCAGAACACTTCAGTCTGGTGAAGTATGATGTATGAAGTGACAGGGTGCCAGACCACTTCAGTGTGGTGTAGTATGGTGTGTAGTGTGAGAGGGTTCCAGAACACTTCAGTCTGGTGTACTATGGTGTGTGGATTGAGAGGGTGCCAGAACACTTCAGTCTAGTGTAGTATGGAGTGTTGAGTGACATTACCAGAACACTTCAGTCTGGTGTAGTATGGTGTGTGGAGTGACAGGGTGCCAGAACACTTCAGTCTGGTGTAGTATGGTGTGCTTAGTAACAGGGTGCCAGAACACTTCAGTTTGGTGTAGTGTGGAGAGAGGAGTCACAGGGTGTCAGAACACTTCAGTCTGGTATAGAATGGTGTGTTGAGTGACAGGGTGTCAGTACACTTCCGTCTGGTGTAGTATGGTGTGTGGAGTGACAGGGTGTCAGAACACTTCAGTCTGGTGTTGTATGGTGTGTGAAGTGACAGGGTGTTAGAACACATCAATCTGGTGTAGTATGGTGTGTGGAGTGACAGGGTGTCAGAACACTTCAATCTGGTGTAGCATGGTGTGAGGAGTGACAGGGTGTCAGAACACTTCAGTCTGGTGTAGTATGGTGTGTTGAGTGACAGGGTGCCAGAACACTTCACTCTGGTGTATTATGGTGTGTGGAGTGACAGGGTGTCAGAACACTTCAATCTGGTGTAGTATGGTGTGTGGAGTGAGAGGGTGTCAGAACACTTCAGTCTGGTGTAGTATGGTGTGTTGAGTGACAGGGTGTCAGAACACTTCAGTCTGGTGTAGTATGGTGTATTCAGTGACAGGGTGTCAGAACACTTCAGTCTCGTGTAGTATGGTGCGTGGAGTGACAGGGTGCCAGAACACTTCAGTCTGGTGTAGTTTGGTGTGTGGAGTGACAGGGTACCAGAACACTTCAGTCTTGTGTATTATGGTGCGTGGAGTGACAGGGTGCCAGAACACTTCAGTCTGGTGTAGTATGGTGTGTGGAGTGACAGGGTGCCAGAACACTTCAGTCTGGTGTATTATGGTGCATGGAGTGACAGGGTACCAAAACACTTCAGTCTTGTGTAGTATGGTGTGTGGAGTGACAGGGTGTCAGAACACTTCAGTCTGGTGTAGTATGGTGTGTGGAGTGACAGGGTGCCAGAACACTTCACTCTTGTGTAGTATGGTGTGTGGAGTGACAGGGTGCCAGAACACTTCAGTCTGGTGTAGTATGGTGTGTGGAGTGACAGGGTGCCAGAACACTTCAATCTGGTGTAGTATGGTGTGTGGAGTGACAGGGTGTCAGAACACTTCAGTCTGGTGTAGTATGGTGTGTGTAGTGACAGTGTGCCAGAACACTTCACTCTTGTGTAGTATGGTGTGTGGAGTGACAGGGTGTCAGAACACTTCAGTCTGGTGTAGTATGGTGTGTATAGTGACAGTGTGCCAGAACACTTCAGTCTGGTGTAGTATGGTGTGTTGAGGGACAGGGTGTCAGAACACTTCAGTCTGGTGTAGTATGGTGTGTGGAGTGACAGGGTGCCAGAACACTTCAGTCTGGTGTAGTATGGTGTGTGGAGTGAGAGGGTGTCAGAACACTTCATTCTCGTGTAGTATGGTGCGTGGAGTGACAGGGTGCCAGAACACTTCAGTCTGGTGTAGTTTGGTGTGTGGAGTGACAGGGTGCCAGAACACTTAAGTCTGGTGTAGTATGGTGTGTGGAGTGACAGGGTGTCAGAACACTTCAGTCTCGTGTATATGTTGCGTGGAGTGACAGGGTGCCAGAACACTTCAGTCTGGTGTAGTTTGGTGTGTTGAGTGACAGGGTGCCAGAACACTTCAGTCTGGTGTACTATGGTGTGTGGATTGAGAGGGTGCCAGAACACTTCAGTCTAGTATAGTATGGAGTGTTGAGTGACATTACCAGAACAGTTCAGTCTGGTGTAGTATGGTGTGTGGAGTGACAGGGTGCCAGAACACTTCAGTCTGGTGTAGTATGGTGTGCTTAGTAACAGGGTGCCAGAACACTTCAGTCTGGTGTAGTGTGGAGTGTGGAGTCACAGGGTGTCAGAACACTTCAGTCTGGTATAGAATGGTGTGTTGAGTGACAGGGTGTCAGAACACTTCCGTCTGGTGTAGTATGGTGTGTGGAGTGACAGGGTGTCAGAACACTTCAGTCTGGTGTAGTATGGTGTGTGAAGTGACAGGGTGTTAGAACACTTCAGTCTGGTGTAGTATGGTGTGTGGAGTGACAGGGTGCCAGAACACTTCAGTCTGGTGTAGTATGGTGTGTGGAGTGACAGGGTGTCAGAACACTTCAGTCTGGTGTAGTATGGTGTGTGCAGTTACAGGGTGTCAGAACACTTCAGTCTTGTGTAGTATGGTGTGTAGAGTGACAGGGTGCCAGAACACTTCAGTCTGGTGTAGTATGGTGTGTGGAGTGACAGGGTGCCAGAACACTTCGGTCTGGTGTAGTATGGTGTGTGGAGTGACAGGGTGTCAGAACACTTCAGTCTCGAGTAATATGGTGCATGGAGTGACAGGGTGCCAGAACACTTCAGTCTAGTGTAGTATGGTGTGTGGAGTGACAGGGTGCCAGAACACTTCAATCTGGTGTAGTATGGTGTGTGGAGTGACAGGGTGTCAGAACACTTCAATCCGGTGTAGTATGGTGTGTAGAGTGAGAGCGTGTTAGAACACTTCTGTCTGGTGTAGTATGGTGTGTGGAGTGACAGGGTGCCAGAACACTTCAGTCTGGTGTAGTATGGTGTGTGGAGTGACAGGGTGCCAGAACACTTCACTCTTGTGTAGTATGGTGTGTGGAGTGACAGGGTGCCAGAACACTTCAGTCTGGTGTAGTATGGTGTGTGGAGTGACAGGGTGCCAGAACACTTCAGTCTGGTGTAGTATGGTGTGTGGAGTGACAGGGTGTCAGAACACTTCAGTCTGGTGTAGTATGGTGTGTGGAGTGACAGGGTGCCAGAACACTTCAGTCTGGTGTAGTATGGTGTGTGGAGTGACAGGGTGTCACAACACTTCAGTCTGGTGTAGTATGGTGTGTGGAGTGACAGGGTGTCAGAACACTTCAGTCTGGTGTAGTATGGTGTGTGGAGTGACAGGGTGCCAGAACACTTCAGTCTGGTGTAGTATGGTGTGTGGAGTGACAGGGTGTCAGAACACTTCAGTCTGGTGTAGTATGGTGTGTGGAGTGACAGGGTGCCAGAACACTTCAGTCTGGTGTAGTATGGTGTGTGGAGTGACAGGGTGCCAGAACACTTCAGTCTGGTGTAGTTTGGTGTGTGGAGTGACAGGGTGCCAGAACACTTCAGTCTGGTGTAGTATGGTGTGTGGAGTGACAGGGTGTCAGAACACTTCAGTCTCGTGTATATGGTGCGTGGAGTGACAGGGTGCCAGAACACTTCAGTCTGGTGAAGTATGGAGTGTAGAGTGACAGGGTGTCAGAACACTTCAGTCTGGTGTAGTATGGTGTGTGTAGTGACAGAGTGTCAGAGCACTTCAGTGTGGTGTAGTAAGGTGTGTGGAGTGACAGGGTGTCAGAACACTTCATTCTGGTGTAGTACGGTGTATGCAGTGACAGGATGTCAGTACACATCAGTCTTGCGTAGTATGGTGTGTTGAGTGACAGGGTGCCAGAACACTTCAGTCTGGTGTAGTATGGTGTGTGGAGTGACAGGGTGTCAGAACACTTCAGTCTGGTGTAGTATGGTGTGTGTAGTGACAGTGTGCCAGAACACTTCAGTCTGGTGTAGTATGGTGTGTGGAGTGACAGGGTGCCAGAACACTTCTGTCTGGTGTAGTATGGTGTGTGGAGTGAGAGGGTGTCAGAACACTTCAGTCTGGTGTAGTATGGTGTGTGAAGTGACAGAGTGTCAGTAAACTTCAGTCTGGTGTAGTATGATGTGTGCAGTGACAGGATGTCAGAACACTTCAGTCTTGTGTAGTATGATGTGTGGAGTGACAGGGTGTCAGAACACTTCAGTCTGGTGTAGTATGGTGTGTAGAGTGACAGGGTGTCAGAACACTTCAGTCTGGTGTAGTATGGTGTGTGGAGTGACAGGGTGTCAGAACACTTCAGTCTGGTGTAGTATGGTGTGTGGAGTGACAGGGTGTCAGAACACTTCAGTCTGGTGTAGTATGGTGTGTGGAGTGACAGGGTGTCAGAACACTTCAGTCTGGTGTAGTATGTGTGGAGTGACAGGGTGAGAACACTTCACTCTGGTGTAGTATGGTGTGTGGAGTGACAGGGTGTCAGAACACTTCAATCTGGTGTAGTATGGTGTGTGGAGTGACAGGGTGCCAGAACACTTCAGTCTGGTGTAGTATGGTGTGTTAAGTGACAGGGTGCCAGAACACTTCAGTCTGGTGTAGTATGGTGTGTGGAGTGACAGGGTGTCAGAACACTTCAGTCTGGTGTAGTATGGTGTGTGGAGTGACAGGGTGTCAGAACACTTCAGTCTGGTGTAGTATGGTGTGTGGAGTGACAGGGTGTCAGAACACTTCAGTCTGGTGTAGTATGGTGTGTGGAGTGACAGGGTGTCAGAACACTTCAGTCTGGTGTAGTATGGTGTGGAGAGTTACAGGGTGTCAGAACACTTCAGTCTGGTGTAGTATGGTGTGTGGAGTGACAGGGTGTCAGAACACTTCAGTCTGGTGTAGTATGGTGTGTGGAGTGACAGGGTGTCAGAACACTTCAGTCTGGTGTAGTATGGTGTGTGGAGTGAGAGGGTGTCAGAACACTTCAGTCTGGTGTAGTATGGTGTGTTGAGTGACAGGGTGTCAGAACACTTCAGTCTGGTGTAGTATGGTGTGGGGAGTGACAGGGTGTCAGAACACTTCAGTCTGGTGTAGTATGGTGTGTGGAGTGACAGGGTGCCAGAACACTTCAGTCTGGTGTATTATGGTGTGTGGAGTGACAGGGTGCCAGAACACTTCAGTCTGGTGTAGTATGGTGTGTGGAGTGACAGGGTGTCAGAACACTTCAGTCTGGTGTAGTATGGTGTGTGGAGTGACAGGGTAACAGAACACTTCAGTCTGGTGTAGTATGGTGTGTGGAGTGACAGGGTGCCAGAACACTTCGGTCTGGTGTAGTATGGTGTGTGGAGTGACAGGGTGTCAGAACACTTCACTCTGGTGTAGTATGGTGTGTGGAGTGACAGGGTGTCAGAACACTTCAGTCTGGTGTAGTATGGTGTGTGGAGTGACAGGGTGTCAGAACACTTCAGTCTGGTGTAGTATGGTGTGGGGAGTGACAGGGTGTCAGAACACTTCAGTCTGGTATAGTATGGTGTGTGAGTGACAGGGTGTCAGAACACTTCAGTCTGGTGTAGTATGGTGTGTGGAGTGACAGGGTGTCAAAACACTTCAGTCTGGTGTAGTATGGTGTGTGAAGTGTCAGAACACTTCAGTCTGGTGTAGTATGGTGTGTACAGTGACAGGATGTCAGAACACTTCAGTCTGGTGTAGTATGGTGTGTAGAGCGACAGGGTGTCAGACACTTCAGTCTGGTGTAGTATTGTGTGTGAAGTGACAGAGTGTCAGTAAACTTCAGTCTGGTGTAGTATGGTGTGTGCAGTGACAGGATGTCAGAACACTTCAGTCTTGTGTAGTATGGTGTCTGGAGTGACAGGGTGTCAGAACACTTCAGTCTGGTGTAGTATGGTGTGTGCAGTGACAGGGTGTCAGAACACTTCAGTCTGGTGTAGTAGTATGAGTAGGGTGTGACAGGGTGCCAGAACACTTCAGTCTGGTGTAGTATGGTGTGTGGAGTGACAGGGTGCCAGAACACTTCAGTCTGGTGTAGTATGGTGTGTGGAGTGACAGGGTGCCAGAACACTTCAGTCTGGTGTAGTATGGTGTGTGGAGTGACAGGGTGTCAGAACACTTCAGTCTGGTGTAGTATGGTGTGTGGAGTGAAAGGGTGTCAGAACACTTCAGTCTGGTGTAGTATGGTGTGTGGAGTGACAGGGTGCCAGAACACTTCAGTCTGGTGTAGTATGGTGTGTGGAGTGACAGGGTGCCAGAACACTTCAGTCTGGTGTAGTATGGTGTGTGGAGTGACAGGGTGTCAGAACACTTCAGTCTGGTGTAGTATGGTGTGTGGAGTGACAGGGTGCCAGAACACTTCAGTCTGGTGTAGTATGGTGTGTGGAGTGACAGGGTGTCAGAACACTTCAGTCTGGTGTAGTATGGTGTGTGGAGTGACAGGGTGCCAGAACACTTCAGTCTGGTGTAGTATGGTGTGTGGAGTGACAAGGTGTCAGAACACTTCATTCTGGTGTAGTATGGTGTGTGGAGTGACAGGGTGTCAGAACACTTCCGTCTGGTGTAGTATGGTGTGTGGAGTGACAGGGTGTCAGAACACTTCAGTCTGGTGTAGTATGGTGTGTGGAGTGACAGGGTGTCAGAACACTTCAGTCTGGTGTAGTATGGTGTGTGGAGTGACAGGGTGTCAGAACACTTCAGTCTGGTGTAGTATGGTGTGTGGAGTGACAGGGTGCCAGAACACTTCAGTCTGGTGTAGTATGGTGTGTGGAGTGACAGGGTGCCAGAACACTTCAGTCTGGTGTAGTATGGTGTGTGGAGTGACAGGGTGTCAGAACACTTCATTCTCGTGTAGTATGGTGCGTGGAGTGACAGGGTGCCAGAACACTTCAGTCTGGTGTAGTTTGGTGTGTGGAGTGACAGGGTGCCAGAACACTTCAGTCTGGTGTAGTATGGTGTGTGGAGTGACAGGGTGTCAGAACACTTCAGTCTCGTGTAGTATGGTGCGTGGAGTGACAGGGTGCCAGAACACTTCAGTCTGGTGTAGTTTGGTGTGTGGAGTGACAGGGTGCCAGAACACTTCAGTCTGGTGTTCTATGGTGTGTGGATTGAGAGGGTGCCAGAACACTTCAGTCTAGTGTAGTATGGAGTGTTGAGTGACATTACCAGAACACTTCAGTCTGGTGTAGTATGGTGTGTGGAGTGACAGGGTGCCAGAACACTTCAGTCTGGTGTAGTATGGTGTGCTTAGTAACAGGGTGCCAGAACACTTCAGTCTGGTGTAGTGTGGAGTGTGGAGTCACAGGGTGTCAGAACACTTCAGTCTGGTATAGAATGGTGTGTTGAGTGACAGGGTGTCAGAACACTTCAGTCTGGTGTAGTATGGTGTGTGGAGTGACAGGGTGTCAGAACACTTCAGTCTGGTGTAGTATGGTGTGTGAAGTGACAGGGTGTTAGAACACTTCAGTCTGGTGTAGTATGGTGTGTGGAGTGACAGGGTGCCAGAACACTTCAGTCTGGTGTAGTATGGTGTGTGGAGTGACAGGGTGTCAGAACACTTCAGTCTGGTGTAGTATGGTGTGTGGAATGACAGGGTGTCAGAACACTTCAGTCTGGTGTAGTATGGTGTGTGCAGTTACAGGGTGTCAGAACACTTCAGTCTTGTGTAGTATGGTGTGTAGAGTGACAGGGTGCCAGAACACTTCAGTCTGGTGTAGTATGGTGTGTGGAGTGACAGGGTGCCAGAACACTTCAGTCTGGTGTAGTATGGTGTGTGGAGTGACAGGGTGTCAGAACACTTCAGTCTCGAGTAGTATGGTGCATGGAGTGACAGGGTGCCAGAACACTTCAGTCTAGTGTAGTATGGTGTGTGGAGTGACAGGGTGCCAGAACACTTCAATCTGGTGTAGTATGGTGTGTGGAGTGACAGGGTGTCAGAACACTTCAATCTGGTGTAGTATGGTGTGTGGAGTGAGAGGGTGTTAGAACACTTCTGTCTGGTGTAGTATGGTGTGTGGAGTGACAGGGTGCCAGAACACTTCAATCTGGTGTAGTATGGTGTGTGGAGTGACAGGGTGCCAGAACACTTCAGTCTGGTGTAGTATGGTGTGTGGAGTGACAGGGTGCCAGAACACTTCAGTCTGGTGTAGTATGGTGTGTGGAGTGACAGGGTGTCAGAACACTTCAGTCTGGTGTAGTATGGTGTGTGGAGTGACAGGGTGTCAGAACACTTCAGTCTGGTGTAGTATGGTGTGTGGAGTGACAGGGTGTCAGAACACTTCAGTCTGGTGTAGTATGGTGTGTGGAGTGACAGGGTGCCAGAACACTTCAGTCTGGTGTAGTATGGTGTGTGGAGTGACAGGGTGTCAGAACACTTCAGTCTGGTGTAGTATGGTGTGTGGAATGACAGGGTGTCAGAACACTTCAGTCTTGGGTAGTATGATGTGTGGAGTGACAAGGTATCAGATCACTTCAGTCTGGTGTAGTATGGTGTGTGGAGTGACAGGGTGTCAGAACACTTCAGTCTGGTGTAGTATGGTGTGTAGAGTGACAGGGTGCCAGAACACTTCAGTCTGGTGTAGTATGGTGTGTGGAGTGACAGGGTGTCAGAACACTTCAGTCTGGTGTAGTATGGTGTGTAGAGTGACAGGGTGCCAGAACACTTCAATCTGGTGTAGTATGGTCTGTGGAGTGACAGGGTGCCAGAACACTTCAGTCTGGTGTAGTATGGTGTGTGGAGTGACAGGGAGTCAGAACATTTCAGTCTCGAGTAGTATGGTGTGTGGAGTGACAGGGTGTCAGAACACTTCAGTCTGGTGTAGTATGGTGTGTGGAGTGACAGGGTGTCAGAACACTTCAGTCTGTGGAGTGTAGTATGGTGTGTGGAGTGACAGGGTGCCAGAACACTTCAATCTGGTGTAGTATGGTGTGTGGAGTGACAGGGTGCCAGAACACTTCAGTCTGGTGTAGTATGGTGTGTGGAGTGACAGGGTGTCAGAACACTTCAGTCTGGTGTAGTATGGTGTGTGGAGTGACAGGGTGTCAGAACACTTCAGTCTGGTGTAGTATGGTGTGTGGAGTGACAGGGTGTCAGAACACTTCAGTCTGGTGTAGTATGGTGTGTGGAGTGACAGGGTGTCAGAACACTTCAGTCTGGTGTAGTATGGTGTGTGGAGTGACAGGGTGTCAGAACACTTCAGTCTGGTGTAGTATGGTGTGTGGAGTGACAGTGTCAGAACACTTCACATGGTGTGTGGAGTGACAGGGTCAGAACACTTCAGTCTGGTGTAGTATGGTGTGTGGAGTGACAGGGTGCCAGAACACTTCAGTCTGACAGGGTGTAGAACACTTCAGTCTGGTGTAGTATGGTGTGTGGAGTGTGTCAGTGTGTAGGAGTGACAGGGTGCCAGAACACTTCAGTCTGTGTGTATGGTGTGTGGAGTGACATGGTGTGTGGAGTGACAGGGTGCCAGAACACTTCAGTCTGGTGTAGAATGGTGTGTGGAGTGACAGGGTGCCAGAACACTTCAGTCTGGTGTAGTATGGTGTGTGGAGTGACAGGGTGCCAGAACACTTCAGTCTGGTGTAGTATGGTGTGTGGAGTGACAGGGTGTCAGAACACTTCAGTCTGGTGTAGTATGGTGTGTGGAGTGACAGGGTGTCAGAACACTTCAGTCTGGTGTAGTATGGTGTGTGGAGTGACAGGGTGTCAGAACACTTCAGTCTGGTGTAGTATGGTGTGTGGAGTGACAGGGTGCCAGAACACTTCAGTCTGGTGTAGTATGGTGTGTGGAGTGACAGGGTGTCAGAACACTTCAGTCTGGTGTAGTATGGTGTGTGGAGTGACAGGGTGTCAGAACACTTCAGTCTGGTGTAGTATGGTGTGTGGAGTGACAGGGTGTCAGAACACTTCAGTCTGGTGTAGTATGGTGTGTGGAGTGACAGGGTGTCAGAACACTTCAGTCTGGTGTAGTATGGTGTGTGGAGTGACAGGGTGCCAGAACACTTCAATCTGGTGTAGTATGGTGTGTGGAGTGACAGGGTGTCAGAACACTTCAATCTGGTGTAGTATGGTGTGTGGAGTGAAAGGGTGTTAGAACACTTAAGTCTGGTGTAGTATGGTGTGTGGAGTGACAGGGTGCCAGAACACTTCACTCTGGTGTAGTATGGTGTGTGGAGTGACAGGGTGTCAGAACACTTCAATCTGGTGTAGTATGGTGTGTGGAGTGAGAGGGTGTCAGAACACTTCAGTCTGGTTTAGTATGGTGTGTTGAGTGACAGGGTGTCAGAACACTTCAGTCTGGTGTAGTATGGTGTGGGGAGTTACAGGGTGTCAGAACACTTCAGTCTGGTGTAGTATGGTGTGTGGAGTGACAGGGTGCCAGAACACTTCAGTCTGGTGTATTATGGACTGTGGAGTGACAGGGTGCCAGAACACTTCAGTCTGGTGTAGTATGGTGTGTGGAGTGACAGGGTGTCAGAACACTTCTGTCTCGTGTAGTATGGTGTGTGGAGTGACAGGGTGCCAGAACACTTCAGTCTGGTGTAGTATGGTGTGTGGAGTGACAGGGTGTCAGAACACTTCAGTCTGGTGTAGTATGGTGTGTGGAATGACAGGGTGTCAGAACACTTCAGTCTGGTGTAGTATGGTGTGTGCAGTTACAGGGTGTCAGAACACTTCAGTCTTGTGTAGTATGGTGTGTAGAGTGACAGGGTGCCAGAACACTTCAGTCTGGTGTAGTATGGTGTGTGGAGTGACAGGGTGCCAGAACACTTCAGTCTGGTGTAGTATGGTGTGTGGAGTGACAGGGTGTCAGAACACTTCAGTCTCGAGTAGTATGGTGCATGGAGTGACAGGGTGCCAGAACACTTCAGTCTAGTGTAGTATGGTGTGTGGAGTGACAGGGTGCCAGAACACTTCAATCTGGTGTAGTATGGTGTGTGGAGTGACAGGGTGTCAGAACACTTCAATCTGGTGTAGTATGGTGTGTGGAGTGAGAGGGTGTCAGAACACTTCAGTCTGGTGTAGTATGGTGTGTGGAGTGACAGGGTGCCAGAACACTTCAGTCTGGTGTAGTATGGTGTGTGGAGTGACAGGGTGCCAGAACACTTCAATCTGGTGTAGTATGGTGTGTGGAGTGACAGGGTGTCAGAACACTTCAATCTGGTGTAGTATGGTGTGTGGAGTGAGAGGGTGTCAGAACACTTCAGTCTGGTGTAGTATGGTGTGTGGAGTGACAGGGTGTCAGAACACTTCAGTCTGGTGTAGTATGGTGTGTGGAGTGACAGGTAGTCAGAACACTTCAGTCTGGTGTAGTATGGTGTGTGGAGTGACAGGGTGTCAGAACACTTCAGTCTGGTGTAGTATGGTGTGTGGAGTGACAGGGTGTCAGAACACTTCAGTCTGGTGTAGTATGGTGTGTGGAGTGACAGGGTGCCAGAACACTTCAGTCTGGTGTAGTATGGTGTGTGGAGTGACAGGGTGTCAGAACACTTCAGTCTGGTGTAGTATGGTGTGTGGAGTGACAGGGTGTCAGAACACTTCAGTCTGGTGTAGTATGGTGTGTGGAGTGACAGGTAGTCAGAACACTTCAGTCTGGTGTAGTATGGTGTGTGGAGTGACAGGGTGCCAGAACACTTCAGTCTGGTGTAGTATGGTGTGTGGAGTGACAGGGTGCCAGAACACTTCAGTCTGGTGTAGTATGGTGTGTGGAGTGACAGGGTGCCAGAACACTTCAGTCTGGTGTAGTATGGTGTGTGGAGTGACAGGGTGTCAGAACACTTCAATCTGGTGTAGTATGGTGTGTGGAGTGAGAGGGTGTCAGAACACTTCAGTCTGGTGTAGTATGGTGTGTTGAGTGACAGGGTGTCAGAACACTTCAGTCTGGTGTAGTATGGTGTGTGGAGTGACAGGGTGTCAGAACACTTCAGTCTGGTGTAGTATGGTGTGTGGAGTGACAGGGTGCCAGAACACTTCAGTCTGGTGTATTATGGTCTGTGGAGTGACAGGGTGCCAGAACACTTCAGTCTGGTGTAGTATGGTGTGTGGAGTGACAGGGTGTCAGAACACTTCAGTCTCGTGTAGTATGGTGTGTGGAGTGACAGGGTGCCAGAACACTTCAGTCTGGTGTAGTATGGTGTGTGGAGTGACAGGGTGCCAGAACACTTCAGTCTGGTGTAGTATGGTGTGTGGAGTGACAGGGTGCCAGAACACTTCAGTCTGGTGTAGTATGGTGTGTGGAGTGACAGGGTGTCAGAACACTTCAGTCTCGTGTTTTTTGGTGTGTGGAGAGACAGGGTGCCAGAACACATCAGTCTGGTGTTCTATGGTGTGTGGATTGAGAGGGTGCCAGAACACTTCAGTCTAGTGTAGTATGGAGTGTTGAGTGACATTACCAGAACACTTCAGTCTGGTGTAGTATGGTGTGTGGAGTGACAGGGTGCCAGAACACTTCAGTCTGGTGTAGTATGGTGTGTGGAGTGACAGGGTGTCAGAACACTTCAGTCTGGTGTAGTATGGTGTGTGGAATGACAGGGTGTCAGAACACTTCAGTCTGGTATAGAATGGTGTGTTGAGTGACAGGGTGTCAGAACACTTCCGTCTGGTGTAGTATGGTGTGTGGAGTGACAGGGTGTCAGAACACTTCAGTCTGGTGTAGTATGGTGTGTGAAGTGACAGGGTGTTAGAACACTTCAGTCTGGTGTAGTATGGTGTGTGGAGTGACAGGGTGCCAGAACACTTCAGTCTGGTGTAGTATGGTGTGTGGAGTGACAGGGTGTCAGAACACTTCAGTCTGGTGTAGTATGGTGTGTGGAATGACAGGGTGTCAGAACACTTCAGTCTGGTGTAGTATGGTGTGTGCAGTTACAGGGTGTCAGAACACTTCAGTCTTGTGTAGTATGGTGTGTAGAGTGACAGGGTGCCAGAACACTTCAGTCTGGTGTAGTATGGTGTGTGGAGTGACAGGGTGCCAGAACACTTCAGTCTGGTGTAGTATGGTGTGTGGAGTGACAGGGTGTCAGAACACTTCAGTCTCGAGTAGTATGGTGCATGGAGTGACAGGGTGCCAGAACACTTCAGTCTAGTGTAGTATGGTGTGTGGAGTGACAGGGTGCCAGAACACTTCAATCTGGTGTAGTATGGTGTGTGGAGTGACAGGGTGTCAGAACACTTCAATCTGGTGTAGTATGGTGTGTGGAGTGAGAGGGTGTTAGAACACTTCTGTCTGGTGTAGTATGGTGTGTGGAGTGACAGGGTGCCAGAACACTTCAATCTGGTGTAGTATGGTGTGTGGAGTGACAGGGTGCCAGAACACTTCAATCTGGTGTAGTATGGTATGTGGAGTGACAGGGTGTCAGAACACTTCAATCTGGTGTAGTATGGTGTGTGGAGTGAGAGGGTGTCAGAACACTTCAGTCTTGTGTAGTATGGTGTGTTGAGTGACAGGGTGTCAGAACACTTCAGTCTGGTGTAGTATGGTGTGGGGAGTTACAGGGTGTCAGAACACTTCGGTCTGGTGTAGTATGGTGTGTGGAGTGACAGGGTGTCAGAACACTTCAATCTGGTGTAGTATGGTGTGTGGAGTGAGAGGGTGTTAGAACACTTAAGTCTGGTGTAGTATGGTGTGTGGAGTGACAGGGTGCCAGAACACTTCACTCTGGTGTAGTATGGTGTGTGGAGTGACAGGGTGTCAGAACACTTCAATCTGGTGTAGTATGGTGTGTGGAGTGAGAGGGTGTCAGAACACTTCAGTCTGGTTTAGTATGGTGTGTTGAGTGACAGGGTGTCAGAACACTTCAGTCTGGTGTAGTATGGTGTGGGGAGTTACAGGGTGTCAGAACACTTCAGTCTGGTGTAGTATGGTGTGTGGAGTGACAGGGTGCCAGAACACTTCAGTCTGGTGTAGTATGGTGTGTGGAGTGACAGGGTGCCAGAACACTTCAGTCTGGTGTAGTATGGTGTGTGGAGTGACAGGGTGTCAGAACACTTCTGTCTCGTGTAGTATGGTGTGTGGAGTGACAGGGTGCCAGAACACTTCAGTCTGGTGTAGTATGGTGTGTGGAGTGACAGGGTGTCAGAACACTTCAGTCTGGTGTAGTATGGTGTGTGGAATGACAGGGTGTCAGAACACTTCAGTCTGGTGTAGTATGGTGTGTGCAGTTACAGGGTGTCAGAACACTTCAGTCTTGTGTAGTATGGTGTGTAGAGTGACAGGGTGCCAGAACACTTCAGTCTGGTGTAGTATGGTGTGTGGAGTGACAGGGTGCCAGAACACTTCAGTCTGGTGTAGTATGGTGTGTGGAGTGACAGGGTGTCAGAACACTTCAGTCTCGAGTAGTATGGTGCATGGAGTGACAGGGTGCCAGAACACTTCAGTCTAGTGTAGTATGGTGTGTGGAGTGACAGGGTGCCAGAACACTTCAATCTGGTGTAGTATGGTGTGTGGAGTGACAGGGTGTCAGAACACTTCAATCTGGTGTAGTATGGTGTGTGGAGTGAGAGGGTGTTAGAACACTTCAGTCTGGTGTAGTATGGTGTGTGGAGTGACAGGGTGCCAGAACACTTCAATCTGGTGTAGTATGGTGTGTGGAGTGACAGGGTGCCAGAACACTTCAATCTGGTGTAGTATGGTGTGTGGAGTGACAGGGTGTCAGAACACTTCAGTCTGGTGTAGTATGGTGTGTGTAGTGGCAGTGTGCCAGAACACTTCAGACTGGTGTAGTATGGTGTGTTGAGTGACAGGGTGTCAGAACACTTCAGTCTGGTGTAGTATGGTGTGGGGAGTTACAGGGTGTCAGAACACTTCAGTCTGGTGTAGTATGGTGTGTGGAGTGACAGGGTGTCAGAACACTTCAATCTGGTGTAGTATGGTGTGTGGAGTGAGAGGGTGTTAGAACACTTCAGTCTGGTGTAGTATGGTGTGTGGAGTGACAGGGTGCCAGAACACTTCAATCTGGTGTAGTATGGTGTGTGGAGTGAGAGGGTGTCAGAACACTTCAGTCTGGTGTAGTATGGTGTGTTGAGTGACAGGGTGTCAGAACACTTCAGTCTGGTGTAGTATGGTGTGGGGAGTTACAGGTCGTCAGAACACTTCAGTCTGGTGTAGTATGGTGTGTGGAGTGACAGGGTGCCAGAACACTTCAGTCTGGTGTATTATGGTCTGTGGAGTGACAGGGTGCCAGAACACTTCAGTCTGGTGTAGTATGGTGTGTGGAGTGACAGGGTGTCAGAACACTTCAGTCTCATGTAGTATGGTGCGTGGAGTGAAAGGGTGCCAGAACACTTCAGTCTGGTGTAGTTTGGTGTGTGGAGTGACAGGGTTCCAGAACACTTCAGTCTTGTGTATTATTGTGCGTGGAGTGACAGGGTGCCAGAACACTTCAGTCTGGTGTAGTATGGTGTGTGGAGTGACAGGGTGCCAGAACACTTCAGTCTGGTGTATTTTGGTGCGTGGAGTGACAGGGTACCAGAACACTTCAGTCTGGTGTAGTATGGTGTGTGGAGTGACAGGGTGTCAGAACACTTCAGTCTGGTGTAGTATGGTGTGTGGAGTGACAGGGTGCCAGAACACTTCACTCTTGTGTAGTATGGTGTGTGGAGTGACAGGGTGCCAGAACACTTCAGTCTGGTGTAGTATGGTGTGTGGAGTGACAGGGTGTCAGAACACTTCAGTCTGGTGTAGTATGGTGTGTGGAGTGACAGGGTGTCAGAACACTTCAGTCTGGTGTAGTATGGTGTGTGGAGTGACAGGGTGCCAGAACACTTCAGTCTGGTGTAGTATGGTGTGTGGAGTGACAGGGTGCCAGAACACTTCAGTCTGGTGTAGTATGGTGTGTGGAGTGACAGGGTGTCAGAACACTTCAGTCTGGTGTAGTATGGTGTGTGGAGTGACAGGGTGTCAGAACACTTCAGTCTGGTGTAGTATGGTGTGTGGAGTGACAGGTAGTCAGAACACTTCAGTCTGGTGTAGTATGGTGTGTGGAGTGACAGGGTGTCAGAACACTTCAATCTGGTGTAGTATGGTGTGTTGAGTGACAGGGTGCCAGAACACTTCAGTCTGGTGTAGTATGGTGTGTGGAGTGACAGGGTGCCAGAACACTTCAGTCTGGTGTAGTATGGTGTGTGGAGTGACAGGGTGTCAGAACACTTCAGTCTGGTGTAGTATGGTGTGTGGAGTGACAGGGTGTCAGAACACTTCAGTCTGGTGTAGTATGGTGTGTGGAGTGACAGGGTGTCAGAACACTTCAGTCTGGTGTAGTATGGTGTGTGGAGTGACAGGGTGTCAGAACACTTCAGTCTGGTGTAGTATGGTGTGTGGAGTGACAGGTAGTCAGAACACTTCAGTCTGGTGTAGTATGGTGTGTGGAGTGACAGGGTGTCAGAACACTTCAGTCTGGTGTAGTATGGTGTGTGGAGTGACAGGGTGACAGAACACTTCAGTCTGGTGTAGTATGGTGTGTGGAGTGACAGGGTGTCAGAACACTTCAGTCTGGTGTCAGTCTGGTGTAGTATGGTGTGTGGAGTGACAGGGTGTCAGAACACTTCAGTCTGGTGTAGTATGGTGTGTGGAGTGACAGGGTGTCAGAACACTTCAGTCTGGTGTAGTATGGTGTGTGGAGTGACAGGTAGTCAGAACACTTCAGTCTGGTGTAGTATGGTGTGTGGAGTGACAGGGTGTCAGAACACTTCAATCTGGTGTAGTATGGTGTGTGGAGTGACAGGGTGTCAGAACACTTCAGTCTGGTGTAGTATGGTGTGTGGAGTGACAGGGTGCCAGAACACTTCAGTCTGGTGTAGTATGGTGTGTGGAGTGACAGGGTGTCAGAACACTTCAGTCTGGTGTAGTATGGTGTGTGGAGTGACAGGGTGTCAGAACACTTCAGTCTGGTGTAGTATGGTGTGTGGAGTGACAGGGTGCCAGAACACTTCAGTCTGGTGTAGTATGGTGTGTGGAGTGACAGGGTGCCAGAACACTTCAGTCTGGTGTAGTATGGTGTGTGGAGTGACAGGGTGTCAGAACACTTCAGTCTGGTGTAGTATGGTGTGTGGAGTGACAGGGTGCCAGAACACTTCAGTCTGGTGTAGTATGGTGTGTGGAGTGACAGGGTGCCAGAACACTTCAGTCTGGTGTAGTATGGTGTGTGGAGTGACAGGGTGTCAGAACACTTCAGTCTGGTGTAGTATGGTGTGTGGAGTGACAGGGTGTCAGAACACTTCAGTCTGGTGTAGTATGGTGTGTGGAGTGACAGGGTGCCAGAACACTTCAGTCTGGTGTAGTATGGTGTGTGGAGTGACAGGGTGTCAGAACACTTCAGTCTGGTGTAGTATGGTGTGTGGAATGACAGGGTGTCAGAACACTTCAGTCTGGTGTAGTATGGTGTGTGGAGTGACAGGGTGTCAGAACACTTCAGTCTGGTGTAGTATGGTGTGTGGAGTGACAGGGTGTCAGAACACTTCAGTCTGGTGTAGTATGGTGTGTGGAGTGACAGGGTGTCAGAACACTTCAGTCTGGTGTAGTATGGTGTGTGGAGTGACAGGGTGTCAGAACACTTCAATCTGGTGTAGTATGGTGTGTGGAGTGAGAGGGTGTTAGAACACTTCAGTCTGGTGTAGTATGGTGTGTGGAGTGACAGGGTGCCAGAACACTTCACTCTGGTGTAGTATGGTGTGTGGAGTGACAGGGTGTCAGAACACTTCAATCTGGTGTAGTATGGTGTGTGGAGTGAGAGGGTGTCAGAACACTTCAGTCTGGTGTAGTATGGTGTGTTGAGTGACAGGGTGTCAGAACACTTCAGTCTGGTGTAGTATGGTGTGGGGAGTTACAGGGTGTCAGAACACTTCAGTCTGGTGTAGTATGGTGTGTGGAGTGACAGGGTGCCAGAACACTTCAGTCTGGTGTATTATGGACTGTGGAGTGACAGGGTGCCAGAACACTTCAGTCTGGTGTAGTATGGTGTGTGGAGTGACAGGGTGTCAGAACACTTCAGTCTGGTGTAGTATGGTGTGTGGAGTGACAGGGTGCCAGAACACTTCAGTCTGGTGTAGTATGGTGTGTGGAGTGACAGGGTGCCAGAACACTTCAGTCTGGTGTAGTATGGTGTGTGGAGTGACAGGGTGTCAGAACACTTCAGTCTGGTGTAGTATGGTGTGTGGAATGACAGGGTGTCAGAACACTTCAGTCTGGTGTAGTATGGTGTGTGCAGTTACAGGGTGTCAGAACACTTCAGTCTTGTGTAGTATGGTGTGTAGAGTGACAGGGTGCCAGAACACTTCAGTCTGGTGTAGTATGGTGTGTGGAGTGACAGGGTGCCAGAACACTTCAGTCTGGTGTAGTATGGTGTGTGGAGTGACAGGGTGTCAGAACACTTCAGTCTCGAGTAGTATGGTGCATGGAGTGACAGGGTGCCAGAACACTTCAGTCTAGTGTAGTATGGTGTGTGGAGTGACAGGGTGCCAGAACACTTCAATCTGGTGTAGTATGGTGTGTGGAGTGACAGGGTGTCAGAACACTTCAATCTGGTGTAGTATGGTGTGTGGAGTGAGAGGGTGTTAGAACACTTCAGTCTGGTGTAGTATGGTGTGTGGAGTGACAGGGTGCCAGAACACTTCAATCTGGTGTAGTATGGTGTGTGGAGTGACAGGGTGCCAGAACACTTCAATCTGGTGTAGTATGGTGTGTGGAGTGACAGGGTGTCAGAACACTTCAATCTGGTGTAGTATGGTGTGTGGAGTGAGAGGGTGTCAGAACACTTCAGTCGGTGGTAGTATGGTGTGTTGAGTGACAGGGTGTCAGAACACTTCAGTCTGGTGTAGTATGGTGTGGGGAGTTACAGGGTGTCAGAACACTTCAGTCTGGTGTAGTATGGTGTGTGGAGTGACAGGGTGTCAGAACACTTCAATCTGGTGTAGTATGGTGTGTGGAGTGAGAGGGTGTTAGAACACTTCAGTCTGGTGTAGTATGGTGTGTGGAGTGACAGGGTGCCAGAACACTTCAATCTGGTGTAGTATGGTGTGTGGAGTGAGAGGGTGTCAGAACACTTCAGTCTGGTGTAGTATGGTGTGTTGAGTGACAGGGTGTCAGAACACTTCAGTCTGGTGTAGTATGGTGTGGGGAGTTACAGGGTGTCAGAACACTTCAGTCTGGTGTAGTATGGTGTGTGGAGTGACAGGGTGCCAGAACACTTCAGTCTGGTGTATTATGGTCTGTGGAGTGACAGGGTGCCAGAACACTTCAGTCTGGTGTAGTATGGTGTGTGGAGTGACAGGGTGTCAGAACACTTCAGTCTGGTGTAGTATGGTGTGTGGAGTGACAGGGTGTCAGAACACTTCAGTCTGGTGTAGTATGGTGTGTGGAGTGACAGGGTGTCAGAACACTTCAGTCTGGTGTAGTATGGTGTGTGGAGTGACAGGGTGTCAGAACACTTCAGTCTGGTGTAGTATGGTGTGTGGAGTGACAGGGTGCCAGAACACTTCAGTCTGGTGTAGTATGGTGTGTGGAGTGACAGGGTGCCAGAACACTTCAGTCTGGTGTAGTATGGTGTGTGGAGTGACAGGGTGCCAGAACACTTCAGTCTGGTGTAGTATGGTGTGTGGAGTGACAGGGTGTCAGAACACTTCAGTCTGGTGTAGTATGGTGTGGAGAGTTACAGGGTGTCAGAACACTTCAGTCTGGTGTAGTATGGTGTGTGGAGTGACAGGGTGTCAGAACACTTCAGTCTGGTGTAGTATGGTGTGTGGAGTGACAGGGTGTCAGAACACTTCAGTCTGGTGTAGTATGGTGTGTGGAGTGACAGGGTGCCAGAACACTTCAATCTGGTGTAGTATGGTGTGTGGAGTGACAGGGTGCCAGAACACTTCAGTCTGGTGTAGTATGGTGTGTGGAGTGACAGGGTGTCAGAACACTTCTGTCTCGTGTAGTATGGTGTGTGGAGTGACAGGGTGCCAGAACACTTCAGTCTGGTGTAGTATGGTGTGTGGAGTGACAGGGTGTCAGAACACTTCAGTCTGGTGTAGTATGGTGTGTGGAATGACAGGGTGTCAGAACACTTCAGTCTGGTGTAGTATGGTGTGTGCAGTTACAGGGTGTCAGAACACTTCAGTCTTGTGTAGTATGGTGTGTAGAGTGACAGGGTGCCAGAACACTTCAGTCTGGTGTAGTATGGTGTGTGGAGTGACAGGGTGCCAGAACACTTCAGTCTGGTGTAGTATGGTGTGTGGAGTGACAGGGTGTCAGAACACTTCAGTCTCGAGTAGTATGGTGCATGGAGTGACAGGGTGCCAGAACACTTCAGTCTAGTGTAGTATGGTGTGTGGAGTGACAGGGTGCCAGAACACTTCAATCTGGTGTAGTATGGTGTGTGGAGTGACAGGGTGTCAGAACACTTCAATCTGGTGTAGTATGGTGTGTGGAGTGAGAGGGTGTTGAACACTTCACTCTGGTGTAGTATGGTGTGTGGAGTGACAGGGTGTCAGAACACTTCAGTCTGGTGTAGTATGGTGTGTGGAGTGACAGGGTGCCAGAACACTTCAGTCTGGTGTAGTATGGTGTGTGGAGTGACAGGGTGCCAGAACACTTCAATCTGGTGTAGTATGGTGTGTGGAGTGACAGGGTGTCAGAACACTTCAGTCTGGTGTAGTATGGTGTGTGGAGTGACAGGGTGCCAGAACACTTCAGTCTGGTGTAGTATGGTGTGTTGAGTGACAGGGTGTCAGAACACTTCAGTCTGGTGTAGTATGGTGTGGGGAGTTACAGGGTGTCAGAACACTTCAGTCTGGTGTAGTATGGTGTGTGGAGTGACAGGGTGTCAGAACACTTCAATCTGGTGTAGTATGGTGTGTGGAGTGAGAGGGTGTTAGAACACTTCAGTCTGGTGTAGTATGGTGTGTGGAGTGACAGGGTGCCAGAACACTTCAATCTGGTGTAGTATGGTGTGTGGAGTGACAGGGTGTCAGAACACTTCAGTCTGGTGTAGTATGGTGTGTGGAGTGACAGGGTGTCAGAACACTTCAGTCTGGTGTAGTATGGTGTGTGGAGTGACTGGGTGTCAGAACACTTCAGTCTGGTGTAGTATGGTGTGGGGAGTTACAGGGTGTCAGAACACTTCAGTCTGGTGTAGTATGGTGTGTGGAGTGACAGGGTGCCAGAACACTTCAGTCTGGTGTATTATGGTCTGTGGAGTGACAGGGTGCCAGAACACTTCAGTCTGGTGTAGTATGGTGTGTGGAGTGACAGGGTGTCAGAACACTTCAGTCTGGTGTAGTATGGTGTGTGGAGTGACAGGGTGCCAGAACACTTCAGTCTGGTGTAGTATGGTGTGTGGAGTGACAGGGTGCCAGAACACTTCAGTCTGGTGTAGTATGGTGTGTGGAGTGACAGGGTGTCAGAACACTTCAGTCTGGTGTAGTATGGTGTGTGGAGTGACAGGGTGTCAGAACACTTCAGTCTGGTGTAGTATGGTGTGTGGAGTGACAGGGTGCCAGAACACTTCAGTCTGGTGTAGTATGGTGTGTGGAGTGACAGGGTGCCAGAACACTTCAGTCTGGTGTAGTATGGTGTGTGGAGTGACAGGGTGCCAGAACACTTCAGTCTGGTGTAGTATGGTGTGTGGAATGACAGGGTGTCAGAACACTTCAGTCTGGTGTAGTATGGTGTGTGGAGTGACAGGGTGCCAGAACACTTCAGTCTTGCGTAGTATGGTGTGTAGAGTGACAGGGTGCCAGAACACTTCAGTCTGGTGTAGTATGGTGTGTGGAGTGACAGGGTGCCAGAACACTTCAGTCTGGTGTAGTATGGTGTGTGGAGTGACAGGGTGCCAGAACACTTCAGTCTGGTGTAGTATGGTGTGTGGAGTGACAGGGTGTCAGAACACTTCAGTCTGGTGTAGTATGGTGTGTGGAGTGACAGGGTGTCAGAACACTTCAGTCTGGTGTAGTATGGTGTGTGGAGTGACAGGGTGTCAGAACACTTCAGTCTGGTGTAGTATGGTGTGTGGAGTGACAGGGTGCCAGACCACTTCAGTCTGGTGTAGTATGGTGTGTGGAGTGACAGGGTGCCAGAACACTTCAGTCTGGTGTATTATGGACTGTGGAGTGACAGGGTGTCAGAACACTTCAGTCTGGTGTAGTATGGTGTGTGGAGTGACAGGTAGTCAGAACACTTCAGTCTGGTGTAGTATGGTGTGTGGAGTGACAGGGTGTCAGAACACTTCAGTCTGGTGTAGTATGGTGTGGAGAGTTACAGGGTGTCAGAACACTTAAGTCTGGTGTAGTATGGTGTGTAGAGTGACAGGGTGCCAGAACACTTCACTCTGGAGTAGTATGGACTGTGGAGTGACAGGGTGCCAGAACACTTCAGTCTGGTTTAGTATGGTGTGTTGAGTGACAGGGTGTCAGAACACTTCAGTCTGGTGTAGTATGGTGTGGGGAGTTACAGGGTGTCAGAACACTTCAGTCTGGTGTAGTATGGTGTGTGGAGTGACAGGGTGCCAGAACACTTCAGTCTGGTGTAGTATGGTGTGTGGAGTGACAGGGTGTCAGAACACTTCAGTCTGGTGTAGTATGGTGTGTGGAGTGAGAGGGAGTTAGAACACTTCAGTCAGGTGTAGTATGGTGTGTGGAGTGACAGGGTGCCAGAACACTTCAGTCTAGTGTAGTATGGAGTGTGGAGTGACAGGGTGCCAGAACACTTCAGTCTAGTGTAGTATGGAGTGTTGAGTGACATTACCAGAACACTTCAGTCTGGTGTAGTATGGTGTGTGGAGTGACAGGGTGGTGTGGAGTGACAAGGTGCCAGAACACTTCAATCTGGTGTAGTATGGTGTGTGGAGTGAGAGGGTGTTAGAACACTTCAGTCTGGTGTAGTATGGTGTGTGGAGTGACAGGGTGTCAGAACACTTCAATCTGGTGTAGTATGGTGTGTGGAGTGACAGGGTGTCAGAACACTTCAGTCTGGTGTAGTATGGTGTGTGGAGTGACAGGGTGTCAGAACACTTCAGTCTGGTGTAGTATGGTGTGTGGAGTGACAGGGTGTCAGAACACTTCAGTCTGGTGTAGTATGGTGTGTGGAGTGACAGGGTGCCAGAACACTTCAGTCTGGTGTAGTATGGTGTGTGGAGTGACAGGGTGTCAGAACACTTCAGTCTGGTGTAGTATGGTGTGTGGAATGACAGGGTGTCAGAACACTTCAGTCTGGTGTAGTATGGTGTGTGCAGTTACAGGGTGTCAGAACACTTCAGTCTTGTGTAGTATGGTGTGTAGAGTGACAGGGTGCCAGAACACTTCAGTCTGGTGTAGTATGGTGTGTGGAGTGACAGGGTGCCAGAACACTTCAGTCTGGTGTAGTATGGTGTGTGGAGTGACAGGGTGTCAGAACACTTCAGTCTCGAGTAGTATGGTGCATGGAGTGACAGGGTGCCAGAACACTTCAGTCTAGTGTAGTATGGTGTGTGGAGTGACAGGGTGCCAGAACACTTCAATCTGGTGTAGTATGGTGTGTGGAGTGACAGGGTGTCAGAACACTTCAATCTGGTGTAGTATGGTGTGTGGAGTGAGAGGGTGTTAGAACACTTCTGTCTGGTGTAGTATGGTGTGTGGAGTGACAGGGTGCCAGAACACTTCAATCTGGTGTAGTATGGTGTGTGGAGTGACAGGGTGCCAGAACACTTCAATCTGGTGTAGTATGGTGTGTGGAGTGACAGGGTGTCAGAACACTTCAATCTGGTGTAGTATGGTGTGTGGAGTGAGAGGGTGTCAGAACACTTCAGTCTGGTGTAGTATGGTGTGTTGAGTGACAGGGTGTCAGAACACTTCAGTCTGGTGTAGTATGGTGTGGGGAGTTACAGGGTGTCAGAACACTTCAGTCTGGTGTAGTATGGTGTGTGGAGTGACAGGGTGTCAGAACACTTCAATCTGGTGTAGTATGGTGTGTGGAGTGAGAGGGTGTTAGAACACTTAAGTCTGGTGTAGTATGGTGTGTGGAGTGACAGGGTGCCAGAACACTTCACTCTGGTGTAGTATGGTGTGTGGAGTGACAGGGTGTCAGAACACTTCAATCTGGTGTAGTATGGTGTGTGGAGTGAGAGGGTGTCAGAACACTTCAGTCTGGTGTAGTATGGTGTGTTGAGTGACAGGGTGTCAGAACACTTCAGTCTGGTGTAGTATGGTGTGGGGAGTTACAGGGTGTCAGAACACTTCAGTCTGGTGTAGTATGGTGTGTGGAGTGACAGGGTGCCAGAACACTTCAGTCTGGTGTATTATGGACTGTGGAGTGACAGGGTGCCAGAACACTTCAGTCTGGTGTAGTATGGTGTGTGGAGTGACAGGGTGCCAGAACACTTCAGTCTGGTGTAGTATGGTGTGTGGAGTGACAGGGTGTCAGAACACTTCAGTCTGGTGTAGTATGGTGTGTGGAATGACAGGGTGTCAGAACACTTCAGTCTGGTGTAGTATGGTGTGTGCAGTTACAGGGTGTCAGAACACTTCAGTCTTGTGTAGTATGGTGTGTAGAGTGACAGGGTGCCAGAACACTTCAGTCTGGTGTAGTATGGTGTGTGGAGTGACAGGGTGCCAGAACACTTCAGTCTGGTGTAGTATGGTGTGTGGAGTGACAGGGTGTCAGAACACTTCAGTCTCGAGTAGTATGGTGCATGGAGTGACAGGGTGCCAGAACACTTCAGTCTAGTGTAGTATGGTGTGTGGAGTGACAGGGTGCCAGAACACTTCAATCTGGTGTAGTATGGTGTGTGGAGTGACAGGGTGTCAGAACACTTCAATCTGGTGTAGTATGGTGTGTGGAGTGAGAGGGTGTTAGAACACTTCAGTCTGGTGTAGTATGGTGTGTGGAGTGACAGGGTGCCAGAACACTTCAATCTGGTGTAGTATGGTGTGTGGAGTGACAGGGTGCCAGAACACTTCAATCTGGTGTAGTATGGTGTGTGGAGTGACAGGGTGTCAGAACACTTCAATCTGGTGTAGTATGGTGTGTGGAGTGAGAGGGTGTCAGAACACTTCAGTCTGGTGTAGTATGGTGTGTTGAGTGACAGGGTGTCAGAACACTTCAGTCTGGTGTAGTATGGTGTGGGGAGTTACAGGGTGTCAGAACACTTCAGTCTGGTGTAGTATGGTGTGTGGAGTGACAGGGTGTCAGAACACTTCAATCTGGTGTAGTATGGTGTGTGGAGTGAGAGGGTGTTAGAACACTTCAGTCTGGTGTAGTATGGTGTGTGGAGTGACAGGGTGCCAGAACACTTCAATCTGGTGTAGTATGGTGTGTGGAGTGACAGGGTGTCAGAACACTTCAGTCTGGTGTAGTATGGTGTGTTGAGTGACAGGGTGTCAGAACACTTCAGTCTGGTGTAGTATGGTGTGGGGAGTTACAGGTCGTCAGAACACTTCAGTCTGGTGTAGTATGGTGTGTGGAGTGACAGGGTGCCAGAACACTTCAGTCTGGTGTATTATGGTCTGTGGAGTGACAGGGTGCCAGAACACTTCAGTCTGGTGTAGTATGGTGTGTGGAGTGACAGGGTGTCAGAACACTTCAGTGTAGTATGGTGTGTGGAGTGACAGGGTGCCAGAACACTTCAGTCTGGTGTAGTATGGTGTGTGGAGTGACAGGGTTCCAGAACACTTCAGTCTTGTGTAGTATGGTGTGTGGAGTGACAGGGTGCCAGAACACTTCAGTCTGGTGTAGTATGGTGTGTGGAGTGACAGGGTGCCAGAACACTTCAGTCTGGTGTAGTATGGTGTGTGGAGTGACAGGGTGCCAGAACACTTCAGTCTGGTGTAGTATGGTGTGTGGAGTGACAGGTCGTCAGAACACTTCAGTCTGGTGTAGTATGGTGTGTGGAGTGACAGGGTGTCAGAACACTTCAGTCTGGTGTATTATGGTGTGTGGAGTGACAGGGTGTCAGAACACTTCAGTCTGGTGTAGTATGGTGTGTGGAGTGACAGGGTGTCAGAACACTTCAGTCTGGTGTAGTATGGTGTGTGGAGTGACAGGGTGTCAGAACACTTCAGTCTGGTGTAGTATGGTGTGTGGAGTGACAGGGTGCCAGAACACTTCAGTCTGGTGTAGTATGGTGTGTGGAGTGACAGGGTGTCAGAACACTTCAGTCTGGTGTAGTATGGTGTGTGGAATGACAGGGTGTCAGAACACTTCAGTCTGGTGTAGTATGGTGTGTGCAGTTACAGGGTGTCAGAACACTTCAGTCTTGTGTAGTATGGTGTGTAGAGTGACAGGGTGCCAGAACACTTCAGTCTGGTGTAGTATGGTGTGTGGAGTGACAGGGTGCCAGAACACTTCAGTCTGGTGTAGTATGGTGTGTGGAGTGACAGGGTGTCAGAACACTTCAGTCTCGAGTAGTATGGTGCATGGAGTGACAGGGTGCCAGAACACTTCAGTCTAGTGTAGTATGGTGTGTGGAGTGACAGGGTGCCAGAACACTTCAATCTGGTGTAGTATGGTGTGTGGAGTGACAGGGTGTCAGAACACTTCAATCTGGTGTAGTATGGTGTGTGGAGTGAGAGGGTGTTAGAACACTTCTGTCTGGTGTAGTATGGTGTGTGGAGTGACAGGGTGCCAGAACACTTCAATCTGGTGTAGTATGGTGTGTGGAGTGACAGGGTGCCAGAACACTTCAATCTGGTGTAGTATGGTGTGTGGAGTGACAGGGTGTCAGAACACTTCAGTCTGGTGTAGTATGGTGTGGAGAGTTACAGGGTGTCAGAACACTTCAGTCTGGTGTAGTATGGTGTGTGGAGTGACAGGGTGTCAGAACACTTCAGTCTGGTGTAGTATGGTGTGGAGAGTGACAGGGTGTCAGAACACTTCAGTCTGGTGTAGTATGGTGTGTGGAGTGACAGGGTGTCAGAACACTTCAGTCTGGTGTAGTATGGTGTGTGGAGTGACAGGGTGTCAGAACACTTCAGTCTGGTGTAGTATGGTGTGTGGAGTGACAGGGTGTCAGAACACTTCAGTCTGGTGTAGTATGGTGTGTGGAGTGACAGGGTGTCAGAGCACTTCTGTCTCGTGTAGTATGGTGTGTGGAGTGACAGGGTGCCAGAACACTTCAGTCTGGTGTAGTATGGTGTGTGGAGTGACAGGGTGTCAGAACACTTCAGTCTGGTGTAGTATGGTGTGTGGAATGACAGGGTGTCAGAACACTTCAGTCTTGGGTAGTATGATGTGTGGAGTGACAAGGTATCAGATCACTTCAGTCTGGTGTAGTATGGTGTGTGGAGTGACAGGGTGTCAGAACACTTCAGTCTGGTGTAGTATGGTGTGTGGAGTGACAGGTAGTCAGAACACTTCAGTCTGGTGTAGTATGGTGTGTGGAGTGACAGGGTGTCAGAACACTTCAGTCTGGTGTAGTATGGTGTGTGGAGTGACAGGGTGCCAGAACACTTCAGTCTGGTGTAGTATGGTGTGTGGAGTGACAGGGTGTCAGAACACTTCAGTCTGGTGTAGTATGGTGTGTGGAGTGACAGGGTGCCAGAACACTTCAGTCTGGTGTAGTATGGTGTGTGGAGTGACAGGGTGTCAGAACACTTCAGTCTGGTGTAGTATGGTGTGTGGAGTGACAGGGTGTCAGAACACTTCAGTCTTGTGTAGTATGGTGTGTGGAGTGACAGGGTGTCAGAACACTTCAGTCTGGTGTAGTATGGTGTGTGGAGTGACAGGGTGCCAGAACACTTCAGTCTGGTGTAGTATGGTGTGTGGAGTGACAGGGTGCCAGAACACTTCAGTCTGGTGTAGTATGGTGTGTGGAGTGACAGGGTGTCAGAACACTTCAGTCTGGTGTAGTATGGTGTGTGGAGTGACAGGGTGCCAGAACACTTCAGTCTGGTGTAGTATGGTGTGTGGAGTGACAGGGTGTCAGAACACTTCAGTCTGGTGTAGTATGGTGTGTGGAATGACAGGGTGTCAGAACACTTCAGTCTGGTGTAGTATGGTGTGTGCAGTTACAGGGTGTCAGAACACTTCAGTCTTGTGTAGTATGGTGTGTAGAGTGACAGGGTGCCAGAACACTTCAGTCTGGTGTAGTATGGTGTGTGGAGTGACAGGGTGCCAGAACACTTCAGTCTGGTGTAGTATGGTGTGTGGAGTGACAGGGTGTCAGAACACTTCAGTCTCGAGTAGTATGGTGCATGGAGTGACAGGGTGCCAGAACACTTCAGTCTAGTGTAGTATGGTGTGTGGAGTGACAGGGTGCCAGAACACTTCAATCTGGTGTAGTATGGTGTGTGGAGTGACAGGGTGTCAGAACACTTCAATCTGGTGTAGTATGGTGTGTGGAGTGAGAGGGTGTTAGAACACTTCAGTCTGGTGTAGTATGGTGTGTGGAGTGACAGGGTGCCAGAACACTTCAATCTGGTGTAGTATGGTGTGTGGAGTGACAGGGTGCCAGAACACTTCAATCTGGTGTAGTATGGTGTGTGGAGTGACAGGGTGTCAGAACACTTCAATCTGGTGTAGTATGGTGTGTGGAGTGAGAGGGTGTCAGAACACTTCAGTCTGGTGTAGTATGGTGTGTTGAGTGACAGGGTGTCAGAACACTTCAGTCTGGTGTAGTATGGTGTGGGGAGTTACAGGGTGTCAGAACACTTCAGTCTGGTGTAGTATGGTGTGTGGAGTGACAGGGTGTCAGAACACTTCAATCTGGTGTAGTATGGTGTGTGGAGTGAGAGGGTGTTAGAACACTTCAGTCTGGTGTAGTATGGTGTGTGGAGTGACAGGGTGCCAGAACACTTCACTCTGGTGTAGTATGGTGTGTGGAGTGACAGGGTGTGAGAACACTTCGATCTGGTGTAGTATGGTGTGTGGAGTGACAGGGTGTCAGAACACTTCAGTCTGGTGTAGTATGGTGTGTTGAGTGACAGGGTGTCAGAACACTTCAGTCTGGTGTAGTATGGTGTAGGGAGTTACAGGGCGTCAGAACACTTCAGTCTGGTGTATTATGGTCTGTGGAGTGACAGGGTGCCAGAACACTTCAGTCTGGTGTAGTATGGTGTGTGGAGTGACAGGGTGTCAGAACACTTCAGTCTCGTGTAGTATGGTGCGTGGAGTGACAGGGTAGTATGGTGTGTGGAGTGACAGGGTGCCAGAACACTTCAGTCTGGTGTAGTATGGTGTGTGGAGTCAGGGTGCCAGAACACTTCAGTCTGGTGTAGTATGGTGTGTGGAGTGACAGGGTGCCAGAACACTTCAGTCTGGTGTAGTATGGTGTGTGGAGTGACAGGGTGCCAGAACACTTCAGTCTGGTGTAGTATGGTGTGTGGAGTGACAGGGTGTCAGAACACTTCAATCTGGTGTAGTATGGTGTGTGGAGTGACAGGGTGTCAGAACACTTCAGTCTGGTGTAGTATGGTGTGTGGAGTGACAGGGTGTCAGAACACTTCAGTCTGGTGTAGTATGGTGTGTGGAGTGACAGGGTGCCAGAACACTTCAGTCTGGTGTAGTATGGTGTGTGGAGTGACAGGGTGTCAGAACACTTCAGTCTGGTGTAGTATGGTGTGTGGAGTGACAGGGTGTCAGAACACTTCAGTCTGGTGTAGTATGGTGTGTGGAGTGACAGGGTGTCAGAACACTTCAGTCTGGTGTAGTATGGTGTGTGGAATGACAGGGTGTCAGAACACTTCAGTCTGGTGTAGTATGGTGTGTGGAGTGACAGGGTGCCAGAACACTTCAGTCTTGTGTAGTATGGTGTGTAGAGTGACAGGGTGCCAGAACACTTCAGTCTGGTGTAGTATGGTGTGTGGAGTGACAGGGTGCCAGAACACTTCAGTCTGGTGTAGTATGGTGTGTGGAGTGACAGGGTGTCAGAACACTTCAGTCTCGAGTAGTATGGTGCATGGAGTGACAGGGTGCCAGAACACTTCAGTCTAGTGTAGTATGGTGTCTGGAGTGACAGGGTGCCAGAACACTTCAATCTGGTGTTGTATGGTGTGTGGAGTGACAGGGTGTCAGACCACTTCAGTCTGGTGTAGTATGGTGTGTCGAGTGAGAGGGTGTTAGAACACTTCAGTCTGGTGTAGTATGGTGTGTGGAGTGAAATGGTGTCAGAACACTTCAGTCTGGTGTAGTATGGTGTGTGGAGTGACAGGGTGTCAGAACACTTCAGTCTGGTGTAGTATGGTGTGTGGAGTGACAGAGTGCCAGAACACTTCAGTCTGGTGTAGTATGGTGTGTGGAGTGACAGGGTGTCAGAACACTTCAGTCTGGTGTAGTATGGTGTGTGGAGTGACAGGGTGTCAGAACACTTCAGTCTGGTGTAGTATGGTGTGTGGAGTGACAGGGTGTCAGAACACTTCAGTCTGGTGTAGTATGGTGTGTGGAGAGACAGGGTGCCAGAACACTTCAGTCTGGTATAGTATGGTGTGTGGAGTGACAGGGTGCCAGAACACTTCAGTCTGGTGTAGTATGGTGTGTGGAGTGACAGGGTGTCAGAACACTTCAGTCTGGTGTAGTATGGTGTGTGGAGTTACAGGGTGTCAGAACACTTCAGTCTGGTGTTTGGAGTGACAGGGTGCCAGAACACTTCAGTCTAGTGTAGTATGGTGTGTGGAGTGACAGGGTGCCAGAACACTTCAATCTGGTGTAGTATGGTGTGTGGAGTGACAGGGTGTCAGAACACTTCAATCTGGTGTAGTATGGTGTGTGGAGTGAGAGGGTGTTAGAACACTTCAGTCTGGTGTAGTATGGTGTGTGGAGTGACAGGGTGCCAGAACACTTCAATCTGGTGTAGTATGGTGTGTGGAGTGACAGGGTGCCAGAACACTTCAATCTGGTGTAGTATGGTGTGTGGAGTGACAGGGTGTCAGAACACTTCAATCTGGTGTAGTATGGTGTGTGGAGTGAGAGGGTGTCAGAACACTTCAGTCTGGTGTAGTATGGTGTGTTGAGTGACAGGGTGTCAGAACACTTCAGTCTGGTGTAGTATGGTGTGGGGAGTTACAGGGTGTCAGAACACTTCAGTCTGGTGTAGTATGGTGTGTGGAGTGACAGGGTGTCAGAACACTTCAGTCTGGTGTAGTATGGTGTGTGGAGTGAGAGGGTGTTAGAACACTTCAGTCTGGTGTAGTATGGTGTGTGGAGTGACAGGGTGCCAGAACACTTCAATCTGGTGTAGTATGGTGTGTGGAGTGAGAGGGTGTCAGAACACTTCAGTCTGGTGTAGTATGGTGTGTTGAGTGACAGGGTGTCAGAACACTTCAGTCTGGTGTAGTATGGTGTGGGGAGTTACAGGGTGTCAGAACACTTCAGTCTGGTGTAGTATGGTGTGTGGAGTGACAGGGTGCCAGAACACTTCAGTCTGGTGCATTATGGTCTGTGGAGTGACAGGGTGCCAGAACACTTCAGTCTGGTGTAGTATGGTGTGTGGAGTGACAGGGTGTCAGAACACTTCATTCTCGTGTAGTATGGTGCGTGGAGTGACAGGGTGCCAGAACACTTCAGTCTGGTGTAGTTTGGTGTGTGGAGTGACAGGGGTGCGTGGAGTGACAGGGTGCCAGAACACTTCAGTCTGGTGTAGTATGGTGTGTGGAGTGACAGGGTGCCAGAACACTTCAGTCTGGTGTATTTTGGTGCGTGGAGTGACAGGGTACCAGAACACTTCAGTCTGGTGTAGTATGGTGTGTGGAGTGACAGGGTGTCAGAACACTTCAGTCTGGTGTAGTATGGTGTGTGGAGTGACAGGGTGCCAGAACACTTCACTCTTGTGTAGTATGGTGTGTGGAGTGACAGGGTGCCAGAACACTTCAGTCTGGTGTAGTATGGTGTGTGGAGTGACAGGGTGCCAGAACACTTCAGTCTGGTGTAGTATGGTGTGTGGAGTGACAGGGTGTCAGAACACTTCAGTCTGGTGTAGTATGGTGTGTGGAGTGACAGGGTGCCAGAACACTTCAGTCTGGTGTAGTATGGTGTGTGGAGTGACAGGGTGCCAGAACACTTCAGTCTGGTGTAGTATGGTGTGTGGAGTGACAGGGTGCCAGAACACTTCAGTCTGGTGTAGTATGGTGTGTGGAGTGACAGGGTGTCAGAACACTTCAGTCTGGTGTAGTATGGTGTGTGGAGTGACAGGGTGTCAGAACACTTCAATCTGGTGTAGTATGGTGTGTGGAATGACAGGGTGTCAGAACACTTCAGTCTGGTGTAGTATGGTGTGTGGAGTGACAGGGTGCCAGAACACTTCAGTCTTGTGTAGTATGGTGTGTGGAGTGACAGGGTGCCAGAACACTTCAGTCTGGTGTAGTATGGTGTGTGGAGTGACAGGGTGCCAGAACACTTCAGTCTGGTGTAGTATGGTGTGTGGAGTGACAGGGTGCCAGAACACTTCAGTCTGGTGTAGTATGGTGTGTGGAGTGACAGGGTGACAGAACACTTCAGTCTGGTGTAGTATGGTGTGTGTAGTGACAGGGTGTCAGAACACTTCAGTCTGGTGTAGTATGGTGTGTGGAGTGAGAGGGTGTCAGAACACTTCAGTCTGGTGTAGTATGGTGTGTGGAGTGACAGGGTGTCAGAACACTTCAGTCTGGTGTAGTATGGTGTGTGGAGTGACAGGGTGTCAGAACACTTCAGTCTGGTGTAGTATGGTGTGTGGAGTGACAGGGTGTCAGAACACTTCAGTCTGGTGTAGTATGGTGTGTGGAGTGACAGGGTGTCAGAACACTTCAGTCTGGTGTAGTATGGTGTGTGGAGTGACAGGGTGTCAGAACACTTCAGTCTGGTGTAGTATGGTGTGTGGAGTGACAGGTAGTCAGAACACTTCAGTCTGGTGTAGTATGGTGTGTGGAGTGACAGGGTGTCAGAACACTTCAGTCTGGTGTAGTATGGTGTGTGGAGTGACAGGTAGTCAGAACACTTCAGTCTGGTGTAGTATGGTGAGTGGAGTGACAGGGTGTCAGAACACTTCAATCTGGTGTAGTATGGTGTGTGGAGTGAAAGGGTGTTAGAACACTTAAGTCTGGTGTAGTATGGTGTGTGGAGTGACAGGGTGCCAGAACACTTCACTCTGGTGTAGTATGGTGTGTGGAGTGACAGGGTGTCAGAACACTTCAATCTGGTGTAGTATGGTGTGTGGAGTGAGAGGGTGTCAGAACACTTCAGTCTGGTGTAGTATGGTGTGTTGAGTGACAGGGTGTCAGAACACTTCAGTCTGGTGTAGTATGGTGTGGGGAGTTACAGGGTGTCAGAACACTTCAGTCTGGTGTAGTATGGTGTGTGGAGTGACAGGGTGCCAGAACACTTCAGTCTGGTGTATTATGGACTGTGGAGTGACAGGGTGCCAGAACACTTCAGTCTCGTGTAGTATGGTGTGTGGAGTGACAGGGTGCCAGAACACTTCAGTCTGGTGTAGTATGGTGTGTGGAGTGACAGGGTGTCAGAACACTTCAGTCTGGTGTAGTATGGTGTGTGGAATGACAGGGTGTCAGAACACTTCAGTCTGGTGTAGTATGGTGTGTGCAGTTACAGGGTGTCAGAACACTTCAGTCTTGTGTAGTATGGTGTGTAGAGTGACAGGGTGCCAGAACACTTCAGTCTGGTGTAGTATGGTGTGTGGAGTGACAGGGTGCCAGAACACTTCAGTCTGGTGTAGTATGGTGTGTGGAGTGACAGGGTGTCAGAACACTTCAGTCTCGAGTAGTATGGTGCATGGAGTGACAGGGTGCCAGAACACTTCAGTCTAGTGTAGTATGGTGTGTGGAGTGACAGGGTGCCAGAACACTTCAATCTGGTGTAGTATGGTGTGTGGAGTGATAGGGTGTCAGAACACTTCAATCTGGTGTAGTATGGTGTGTGGAGTGAGAGGGTGTTAGAACACTTCAGTCTGGTGTAGTATGGTGTGTGGAGTGACAGGGTGCCAGAACACTTCAATCTGGTGTAGTATGGTGTGTGGAGTGACAGGGTGCCAGAACACTTCAATCTGGTGTAGTATGGTGTGTGGAGTGACAGGGTGTCAGAACACTTCAATCTGGTGTAGTATGGTGTGTGGAGTGAGAGGGTGTCAGAACACTTCAGTCTGGTGTAGTATGGTGTGTTGAGTGACAGGGTGTCAGAACACTTCAGTCTGGTGTAGTATGGTGTGGGGAGTTACAGGGTGTCAGAACACTTCAGTCTGGTGTAGTATGGTGTGTGGAGTGACAGGGTGTCAGAACACTTCAATCTGGTGTAGTATGGTGTGTGGAGTGAGAGGGTGTTAGAACACTTCAGTCTGGTGTAGTATGGTGTGTGGAGTGACAGGGTGCCAGAACACTTCAATCTGGTGTAGTATGGTGTGTGGAGTGAGAGGGTGTCAGAACACTTCAGTCTGGTGTAGTATGGTGTGTTGAGTGACAGGGTGTCAGAACACTTCAGTCTGGTGTAGTATGGTGTGGGGAGTTACAAGGCATCAGAACACTTCAGTCTGGTGTAGTATGGTGTGTGGAGTGACAGGGTGCCAGAACACTTCAGTCTGGTGTATTATGGTCTGTGGAGTGACAGGGTGCCAGAACACTTCAGTCTGGTGTAGTATGGTGTGTGGAGTGACAGGGTGTCAGAACACTTCAGTCTCGTGTAGTATGGTGCGTGGAGTGACAGGGTGCCAGAACACTTCAGTCTGGTGTAGTTTGGTGTGTGGAGTGACAGGGTTCCAGAACACTTCAGTCTCGTGTATTATTGTGCGTGGAGTGACAGGGTGCCAGAACACTTCAGTCTGGTGTAGTATGGTGTATGGAGTGACAGGGTGCCAGAACACTTCAGTCTGGTGTATTTTGGTGCGTGGAGTGACAGGGTACCAGAACACTTCAGTCTGGTGTAGTATGGTGTGTGGAGTGACAGGGTGTCAGAACACTTCAGTCTGGTGTAGTATGGTGTGTGGAGTGACAGGGTGCCAGAACACTTCACTCTTGTGTAGTATGGTGTGTGGAGTGACAGGGTGCCAGAACACTTCAGTCTGGTGTAGTATGGTGTGTGGAGTGACAGGGTGCCAGAACACTTCAGTCTGGTGTAGTATGGTGTGTGGAGTGACAGGGTGTCAGAACACTTCAGTCTGGTGTAGTATGGTGTGTGTAGTGACAGTGTGCCAGAACACTTCACTCTTGTGTAGTATGGTGTGTGGAGTGACAGGGTGCCAGAACACTTCAGTCTGGTGTAGTATGGTGTGTGGAGTGACAGGGTGCCAGAACACTTCAGTCTGGTGTAGTATGGTGTGTGGAGTGACAGGGTGCCAGAACACTTCAATCTGGTGTAGTATGGTGTGTGGAGTGACAGGGTGTCAGAACACTTCAATCTGGTGTAGTATGGTGTGTGGAGTGAGAGGGTGTCAGAACACTTCAATCTGGTGTAGTATGGTGTGTGTAGTGACAGTGTGCCAGAACACTTCACTCTTGTGTAGTATGGTGTGTGGAGTGACAGGGTGCCAGAACACTTCAGTCTGGTGTAGTATGGTGTGTGGAGTGACAGGGTGCCAGAACACTTCAGTCTGGTGTATTATGGTCTGTGGAGTGACAGGGTGCCAGAACACTTCAGTCTGGTGTAGTATGGTGTGTGGAGTGATAGGGTGTCAGAACACTTCAGTCTGGTGTAGTATGGTGTGTGGAGTGACAGGGTGTCAGAACACTTCAGTCTGGTGTAGTATGATGTGTGGAGTGACAGGGTGTCAGAACACTTCAGTCTGGTGTAGTATGGTGTGTGGAGTGACAGGGTGTCAGAACACTTCAGTCTGGTGTAGTATGGTGTGTGGAGTGACAGGTAGTCAGAACACTTCAGTCTGGTGTAGTATGGTGTGTGGAGTGACAGGTAGTCAGAACAGAACACTTCAGTCTGGTGTAGTATGGTGTGTGGAGTGACAGGGTGTCAGAACACTTCTGTCTGGTGTAGTATGGTGTGTGGAGTGACAGGGTGTCAGAACACTTCAGTCTGGTGTAGTATGGTGTGTGGAGTGACAGGGTGTCAGAACACTTCAGTCTGGTGTAGTATGGTGTGTGGAGTGACAGGTAGTCAGAACACTTCAGTCTGGTGTAGTATGGTGTGTGGAGTGACAGGTAGTCAGAACACTTCAGTCTGGTGTAGTATGGTGTGTGGAGTGACAGGTAGTCAGAACACTTCAGTCTGGTGTAGTATGGTGTGTGGAGTGACAGGTAGTCAGAACACTTCAGTCTGGTGTAGTATGGTGTGTGGAGTGACAGGGTATCAGAACACTTCGGTCTAGTGTAGTCATTTTTGTGTAAGGGTAAACTCAGGATTTGTTATTTAACTCATTTTGTGTAACTCATTAATATAATTTCCAACATGTATTGTAATGTGTTAAATAAAATATAAAAAAAAGTCTTACATCATACTACACGGGAACTTATTATTATTATTATTATTATTATTATTATTATTATTATTATTATTATTATTATTATTATTATGATATACTTCCGCATATCCAAAACATTGCTGGGACCTATAAACACTATGTATATATTTGTAGACAATAGTATGTGACTAATTATGTAAACTGTTCACCTGTCACTGTGTTTGTGACAATTTGAGTACTATTTCAGTACCTAATATTAGTGTCAGAACAAAGATTAGCTATGAAATCACAAGAACTACTACAAATTGTAATTATCAGAACATAAAAATTGTAGAAATTAAAAAAAAAAAATGAGAGAAGGTAAATCGGCAAGACTTCTGCAAGCGGCAGCACTTCATGTTGCCATCAGGTGATCCACAAGGGCAGACTTTGCTGCCTTAGATCTCTGTAAGTATTGACTCAATTTTTTTTTTTTTTACATTTATTTAAACAAAAATGTTCTCTATATTTAAGAAAGACAAATTAACGATTTTTTCCCCAAAATATTTGGAGTACTGGGCGAGAAAACGTAGATCTGCGTTTGGACAGTTAAGGTGTTAAAATTCACGTTTTGGACTCACATTTAGACATTTTTTCAGCTAACTGTGGGGCAGTTAGTTACGAATATGGTGAAAGGTTTCACCAAGATATTTCAACCATGGAAAAATGGTGCCAGAGCAAATGGGGCACAAGAATGAATGCTGACCATTGCTGGACAATAGCAAGTGATGATTCTTCAGTCTACTATAAGCGTCAAGCAAAAAGCCAGAGAGTAGGTACAGATTAGAGTTTAAAACATACTGACACATATTGTATGCTATAATAAATTAATCAAATATTACATGTCTCGTATCTTTAAACCTACAGCCAATAAGCAGTTTTCAAGATATTAAGATCCAGGACATGAAAATATGTAAGAATTAGGCCTGCCTCATGGTAAGCGAGCACATTCCGGTGTGAATATCGACTTCTTTATTTTTCAACCGATTACGTTCATTTTTGGTGTACTATTAGAAGCTTATATAAAACATCCTGTGCTGAAGTTTCAATCATATCGGCCAAAAAGTAAATGAAATATGCAAAATTTACGAAAAATTGCATTTGGCAGGTGAGTCCTTCTCAGTGGTACTTGGAAAAGTGGTTTTGACACTTGCTGCTGATAGAACACCTCTAATTCCATCATGAGATAGGTACCTTTTCTAAAATAAACCTTATCTTCATGCTAAAAAAAAATAAGTTTCATAACTTTTTTGTCATATTGGAAGATGTCGGTCTTGTTTCCCACATAAATCTAAAAATATTTGGGATAGTTCAGAAAGGAACTTATGGTCGTGTAAATCAATCATTCTCCTATGTTTGTTGTGAAAATCAAGTCAATTCATTCATAAATAAGGATGCATTCCCCCTAAATAGGTAAATAAGTTACTTTCGAGATATAGGCCGAAGCGCGCGGCACCCCCGCTGCCCGGGAAATAATTTTTTTCCCCGAAAAATTCGCCTTATTTTACACTTTTTCCGCGACCTACGAGTGTTTATTACAGTTAACCATTGTAAATCCGTTTTCTCTGATCACTGATGAGAGAGGGCGGACCCTCTCTTCACCTTCAGGGGAAATATCGATAGAAATTTTTTCCTTGGGGCGTCATATTATGCTAAATATTTTTTTTTATGGTGTACTTTTTATGTTTATATGCTATTATTATATTGCATTATGTCATAATAGATCAATTGTGATAGATAAATAAGCCTTATAATTGATATTAGCGTGGGTATGGAATATTTTGTTGGCTGGAGGTGTCGGCCATTTTATGCAATATACCCAGGGTACCTTGATTGGTTACTTGATCATATTAGCTCCACCCACTCTGGCATGATCTCAGATGGTGAATTTGTATTATATTAGACATAAAGATGTACGAAAACGATAAAAATAACACGGGGAAAAACGTAACAAAAACGTCAACAAAGCTGAGTCACCGCTTCTTGCGCACTATGTCGCGTCACCGCTGTCACCATGCCTGTTATAAATGGCTGTAATTCCTTTTAGAAACATCGTACAAGGATAATAATTATACCAGAGTGTAGCCAGAAAGTTCAGCTATTTTTTGGTAACAATAACTCAATTTTTCATATTTTTTCGATTTTTTTTTGCATCCGCGCGCGTGAACCGGACTGGATCCTTAAACCACAGGACCTCCCAACCCTAAAAGAATGGCGCAGCCAGCACACACCTAGCTGTTGGGCCGCCATCCGAGGACATACGGAGGTGTGGGAGCTTCTAAGATAATTTCATTATCATCCCTGTTTGGTGTACTAGCCTCACGAGCAGTATTTATATATTATTGTAACCACGAACGAGTGGTATTGACCAATAACAACACTGCGCTAGCCAAGGATTCGAACCCATGTTGTACTGGCCTGCCTCATGGTAAGCGAGAACCACATGATGCTTTAAACCACAGGACCACTCAACCCTACAAGAATGGTGCAGCCAGCAGAGCTAGCTGTGGGGCTGCCATCCGAAGGCTTAGAAGTTCCCACACCTCAGAATGCCCTCGGATAGCGGCCCAACAGCTAGCTGTGTGCTGGCTGCGCTATTCTTGTAGGGTTGGGTGGCTATGTGGTTTAAAGCATCATGTGGTTCTCGCTTACCATGAAGCGTGGTTACAATAATATATAAATGCTGCTCGTGAGGTTAGTACACCAAACAGGGATGAGAATGAAATTAGCTTAGAAGCTCCCACACCTCCATATGCCCTCGGATGGCGGCCCAACAGCTAGCTGTGTACTGAAGATTAAAACACTTATGCACTATATGGGAATCTTTATTTAGGAAACGTTTCGCCACACAGTGGCTTCATCAGTCCAATACAAAGCAAAAAGGTGCAAGGAGAGGAGGAGATTGAGATAATCAGTCCCTCAGCCTGGAGTCGATGTGTTAAGTCCATCAGTCTTGTAGAATGTACAGCATAGGAACGAACGAACGAACAAGTTCAGGTAAGATCCCAAATGGGATGAGCAGGGAAGACAGGACAGACGAAGAATAGCTCTGGAGAGGAGTGTTCTTAGTCGTAGAAATAGAGCCAGGGCTTAACCCAGCAGCTGAGGCGATCGTGGGACAGACATTGACGACAGAAATACAGACACTTCTGTTGGGAATCCAGTGGGGTGAGCAGGGAGGACGGGACAGGCAAAGATTAGCGCTAGAGAGGAGTGTAGAACTGAGCCATGTCTTAACTTAAAAGCTAAAGCGAACGTGGGTCAGAGAATGAACAACGCAAGGTACCTGTTAGTGAATCCAAGGATATTTGTAAATAGGGTTAGGAGCAGGATCATACAAGGAGTAGAAAAGGTTGTGTTGGTTTGTGGGTCTGCGAATGTCTTCGTCAAGGAGGGAGGTCCAGTAGTCATGTCGTGTCTCAAGTTTGTCTGTCTGTCTGTCACTGAGCGTCTTCCAGTACAGATTCAGTGCAGGGATGTCTAATTGGACATGGAGAGACTCGCTTGTGGCGAAGTCCTCCCATCTGACATCAAGCACCCAGCGCTGTGCCTTGTTCTGGACACGCTGAAGTTTAAGTTCGTTTTAGCTGCAAGAGAGAGGGCTAGAGGAGAGAAAATTATCAGAGGACGTATTAGGGATTTGTAGAGGTGGTTTGGTGCGTTGGGAGGCATGTTACAGCTTGTAGATGCCCGCAAGGTCCTTACTAGCTATTGCATGCCTTGAGTGAATGTGTCCTTGTAAGCGATGAAGGTAGTCAAGATTAACGCCAAGGACAGTGACAGATTGTGTGATGGGGATGTAAGTGCGGGTGTCAGCAGTTCTGAGCTCGACAAGTAATGGAGAATCACGTTTCCTATAGTTAAAATATGTAATGCTGTATTTAGCTGCATTGGATTTGATCCTCCATTTTTGTTCCCAGATGGCTATCCTGTAGACCTCATTTTGTGTTTTGTGTGTGAGTCTATTCTCCCTGAAAGCTGGCTGCCTTGGATCATACGTCTAGCACAAGCTGGACGCCAAGGTCCAGTGTGGTGAGAACGGTAAGGCACTACATACCTTGTTCCAAGGTTCGTAGGTTCGAGTCTCCTTCAGCCAGAGATCAGTGTTTGTGTATATTTCGCCTGCTCTTGCGAATTCCTTGCATTGTTAAAATCTCTAGTAAGGCTGATGCATGCAGGGGATGAGATGAAAAGCTGTAAGCCTTCTCCCTGAAAGCTGGCTGTCTTGGATCAAACGTTTAGCACAAGCTGGACGCCAAGGTATTCGTCCAGTGTGGTGAGAATGATAAGGCACTGCGTACCTTGAGGAAGCCACTCGTGGCGAAACGTTTCCTTTAATAAATGTCCTGAACTATACATAAGTGTCTTTTTCCACACTGCATACCTTGTTCCAAGGTTCATAGGTTGGAGTCTCCTTCAGCAAGAGATCAGTGTTTTTGTATATTTCGCCTGCTCTTGCGAATTCCTTGCATTGTTGTTAAAATCTCTAGTAAGGCTGATGCATGCAGGGGATGAGATGGAAAGCTGTAAGCCTTCTCCCTGAAAGCTGGCTGTCTTGGATCAAACGTCTAGCGGAAGCTGGACGCCAAGGTATTGATCCAGTGTGGTGAGAATGGTAAGGCAATGCATACCTTGTTCCAAGGTTCGTAGGTTCGAGTCTCCTTCGGCCAGAGATCAGTGTTTGTTTGTATGTATATGTATATATATATATATATATATATATATATATATATATGTGTGTGTGTGTGTGTGAGTGTGTGTGTGTGTGTGTGTGTGTGTGTGTGTGTGTGTGTGTGTGTGTGTGTGTATAAAACAACTACTGTGAAAAAATAATGAAATTCCTAGCGCTTTCGTAACTACTCACATTATCAATGAACAATAAAAGTAATGCAACAAAGGAAGGCATATGAAGGGTGTAGACCACACCTCACCATCACATCCCACAAAGTAACACCTGATGCATGACTCATAAGAAAGAGAGCACTTCAGCAGGCCCGCTGGCCCATCTAGACAGGTCCTTCACGGCAACCCACAAATTATTCTACCCAATGTATTATTAAATTCTTCCCAAATTTTAATTACTTATAAATGAATCTAATTTATGTAAACCAAAGGAAATATTCATATTATTTTCAAAACTGTTTTTATGAAACAAGATTCAGTTATATTCCTGTCGACCATGGACTTGCTTGATACAGCTTTCTCAACTTTTTGAAAATCAATTGGATGATTAAAATCTCTCACATGAATAAATAGAGCATTGGAATTTTGTCCAGTTCTAATGCTATATTTGTGTTGTTTTAATCTTAGTTCGAGACTTTTACCAGTTCGACCGTAATAAACTTTATCGCAAATTTTACAAGGAATCTTATAGACACATCCGTCAGCATTTTGTTGAGAATACTTTATCAATAGTTTTTTTTTTACTGTATCAAGATTTTTGAATACAACTTTAATATTAAAAGTCTTAAGAAGAGAAGGCATATCAACCAAGTTTTCATGGTAAGGGAGAACCAACATATTTTTAGTTGAATAAGGATGGTTGTCCTTTTTTGGTCACTCTTCCTGCTCCATGAGCTTTATCGTACCTCTTCTTAAAGCTATGTATAGATTTTGCCTCCACTACATCACTTTCCAAACTGTTCCACTTCCTGACAACTCTGTGATTGAAGAAATACTTTCTAACTTTCCTGTGAGTCATCTGAGTCTTCAACTTCCAACTTCTGCTGTGTCCCACCTCTGGAACATCCTGCCTCTTTCCATATTGTCAATTCCTCTCAGGATTTTATATGTCGTTTTTATATCCCCCTGATCTCTCCTGTTCTCCAGTGTAGTCAGGTCGATTTCCCTTAACCTCTCCACGTAGGACATGCCCTTAGCATTTTCTCTAATTTCCTTACGTGCTTGGCTAGGTGTGGGTTCCAAACTGGTGCTGCATACTCCAATATAAGTCTGACATACATGGTGTACAGGGACCTGAACGATTCCTTATTGAGATGAAAATAAATGGTATAAAATACCGACACAATTGAAACAAACACATATGCAGTTTAATGTGATCCTTTATTGACAACGTTTCTCCCACACAGTGGGCTTTTTCAAGTCACAAACAGATCTACCTGGGCTGGATGGTACGTGAGTATTTATAGTCAGGTTCAGAATGTTGAGGTCAGGTTGAGAATGCTGCATCTGATGATCTAACGGGTGGGGTTATAGAGTCTAAAATCTTGGGTAGCTTGGAAGGGAGATTGGATAAGTTGTGAGCAGACCTTCTGCAGTGTTCTATGTTCTTATGTGGATAGTCCTCCCCACCAACTCCCAACTCCATTGCGAAACATGTTTCCAACATCTTTTCCAATACATCATTCCAAGTATCTACCTCCACAACAACGACCATCAAGGACATCACCAGTAGTAGACAGGACAAGCTTCCATCCTCTACAGGGGTATACATAATCCCTTGCAATGACTGCAACAAATTATACGTGGGCGAAACATCAAGAGACCTCCAAACACGTATTTCAGAACACCAATACGCAAGCAGGACTGGCGATACAAGGAATGCCTGTGTACAACATCGCAATTCACACAAACATTTAATTAACTACAGAAACTCAAGACTTATCGCCACAGAAGACAACACTCAATACAGAAGAATCCTGGAATCATCGCTTATCTCTATAACCAACAATTTCAACCAGAACAATGGCTTCTATAACATAGCTGAACCACTTGCCAAGAAATTTCTTCATCGCTATCCCACATAAGAACATAGAACACTGCAGAAGGTGTGCTTACAACTTATCCAATACTCCTGCCAAGCTACCCAAGATTTTAGACTCTATAACCCCACCCGGTAGATCATCAGATGCAGCATTCTCCACCTGACCTCAACATTCTGAACCTGGCTATAAATACTCACGCACCTTCCACCCCAGGTAGATCTGTTTGTGACTTAAGAACATAAGAAGAACATAAGAACGAAGGAACACTGCAGAAGGCCTACTGGCCCATGCGAGGCAGGTCCAAGTCTCCTACCGGCTTAAGCCAATGCACCCAACCTAGTCAGGTCAGGTCACATTGACTTAAGGGAGGAACACGGCAACCGACCTGGTAGCACAAGCTATCAGGTCTAACTCACACCCACCCACATCCACTCATGTATTTATCCAACCTATTTTTAAAGCTACACAACGTTCTGGCCTCTATAACGGTACTTGGGAGTTTGTTCCACTCATCCACAACTCTATTACCAAACCAGTACTTTCCTATATCCTTCCTGAATCTGAATTTTTCCAACTTAAAACCATTGCTGCGAGTCCTGTCTAGGCTAGATATTTTCAGCACACTATTTACATCCCCTTTATTTATTCCTGTCTTCCATTTATACACCTCAATCATATCCCCCCTAATTCTACGTCTTTCTAGAGAGTGCAGATTCAGGGCCCTTAGTCTATCCTCATAGGGAAGGTTTCTGATACATGGGATCAACTTTGTCATCCTCCTTTGTACATTTTCCAGAGAATTTATATCCATTCTGTAATAAGGTGACCAAAACTGTGCAGCATAATCTAAATGAGGCCTAACCAAGGATGTATAGAGTTGAAGAACAACCTGAGGACTCCTATTATTTATGCTTCTTGATATGAAGCCAAGGATTCTATTAGCTTTATTGCGAACACTTATGCACTGTTGTCTTGGTTTCAGATTACTGCTAACCAGAACTCCTAAATCTTTTTCGCAATCCGTAATATTAAGATCTACATTATTTAGTTTATATGTGGCATGGTTATTGTCCTGTCCAACATTTAGAACTTTGCATTTGTCTATATTAAACTGCATCTGCCACTTCTCCGACCACTGCATCAGTCTATTCAAATCTTCCTGGAGTGCTCGAATGTCCTCGTCAGAATGAATTCGACGGCCTATTTTGGTGTCATCGGCAAACTTGCCGATGTCGCTCTTTATGCCCTCATCTATGTCGTTTATGTAGATTGTGAACAGCAGGGGGCCCAACACTGACCCCTGTGGAACACCGCTCGTGACACTTCCCCACTCTGATTTCTCCCCATTTATGCAAACTCTCTGCTGCCTATTTGTCAACCATGCCTCTATCCAGGAAAAAATTTCTCCTCCTATTCCATGTGCTTTAATTTTCCTCATTAGTCTCTGATGTGGGACCCTGTCAAAAGCCTTACTGAAGTCCATATACACAATATCATATTCATTACCATGATCTACCTCCTCAAATACCTTAGTGAAAAAAGTTAATAAATTCGTAAGGCAGGAACGCCCCTTTGTAAAACCATGCTGAGATTCGTTGATTAATTTATGCTTTTCAAGGTGGCTACGAACTGCCTCGCCAATTATTGATTCCATAAATTTTCCCACTATGGAGGTTAGGCTTATTGGTCTATAGTTCGAAGCTAAGGACCTGTCACCTGTTTTGAAAATAGGTATCACATTTGCCATTTTCCACTTATCTGGCACCATGCCAGTTTGTAGTGATATGTTGAAAAGATTAGCCAAAGGTGTGCTAAGCTCCTCTTTACATTCCTTTAGAACCCTTGCATACAGTTCATCAGGGCCTGGGGATTTGTTAGGTTTTAATTTATCTATTTGCCTAAGGACCATGTCACTTGTGACCCTAATAGTGCACAGTTTATTATCGTCCTGTTCTACATAATTTATCATTACTGGAATATTGCTGGTATCCTCCTGTGTAAAAACTGAGAGGAAGTATGTGTTAAAAATTCTACACATTTCCTTATCACTGTCAGTGAGCTGACAAGAGGAACTTTTGAGTGGGCCTATCTTGTCCCTGATCTTACTTCTGTATACCTGAAAGAATCCTTTTGGGTTAGTTTTCGATTCTCTTGCAACTTTAACCTCATAATCTCTTTTTGCTTTTCTAATTCCCTTTTTTATTTCTCTCTTTAACTGAATATATCGATTTCTCAATTGCCCCTCTCCTCTTTTGATTTGCCTATATATGCCTCTCTTTTGACCAATCAGATATTTTAATCTATTGTTCATCCATTTAGGATCATTTTTGTTTGATCTGATTTCCCTATTTGGAACATAATTTGACTGAGCAGCTAGAACTATGCCCTGGAAAGCATCATATCGGCAACCATCACCACCTACCTGACCCTTAGTCAGGTCATTCCAGTTCAGCCCACCTAAGTAATTTTTCAGTCCTATGAAATCAGCCAAGCGAAAGTCAGGGACGGAGACTTGATTGCCATTATTAGGGGAATTCCATGATATACTAAAACTGAGTGATTTGTGATCACTTTCCCCAAGCTCATCATTAACCTCAAGATTATTAATTAGTGTTTCCCTACTGGCAAGAACCAAGTCAAGGAGGTTATTTCCCCTAGTTGGCTCTGTCACAAACTGTTTTAAAAAACAATCCTGGATCATATCAAGAAAGTCACCTGACTCTAAATTTCCTGTCAAATTGCTCCAGTCAATCTGTCTATAGTTGAAATCTCCCATTAGCACAACATTTTCGTATGTAGATGCCTTACGAATTTCGTCCCATAGAAGTTTACTGCACTCCCTATCAAGATTTGGGGCCCTGTAAATCACACCCAAAATTAGTTTTTCTCGGCCCTCGAGAAGCTGTAACCAAACAGATTCAGTGGCTGACGCTTCTAATTTAATATCTTGTCTAACACAACAATTTAAATTGTCTCTGACATACATCGCTACTCCACCACCTTTCCTGTTGACCCTGTCAGTGTGGAATAATTTATAGCCTTGTATGTGACATTCAGAGGGCATCTCTCTATCTTTCAGATTGAGCCAGGTCTCTGTTATAGCAATAATATCTATGTTTCCTGCACTTGCAATTAATCTTAGCTCATCTATCTTATTTCTTACACTCCTGCTATTAGTATAGTAAACCTTAAGGGAGCTAGTCCCTTGCTGCCCTCTGCTGTCCCCCTTTGTTTGCTGACCTGATCTATTGTCTTTATTTATAACTTCATGCTGAATGCCTTTTATACATTTACTGTTTCCAACCCAAGTGTTGCAACCTGCTTGTTTCCCACACACACCCATACCTCTATCTTCCATCAGTTTAAAATCATAGGCATTTCACCAATGGCCTTCTCAATCGAGTCTGCAAGTGCTACCACCCCAGCCCCAGAGAGATGTACCCCATCCCTTGCATACATATCATATTTGCCATAAAAGTTGTTCCAGTTGTCAATGAATGGGATTGCAAGTTCCTTGCAGTATCTGTCTAGCCAGCAATTTACACCAATTGCCCTAGACAACCATTCATTTCCTAATCCCCTTCTAGGCAAGATGCTACATATGATTGGGATCCCTCCCTTAGACTTAATGAAATCTATAGCTGACCTGTACTTATCTAGCAGCTCTTCTCTCCTACCCTTCCCAATATCATTTCCACCAGCACTGAGACAGATAATGGGCTTGCTCCCATTACCTGACATGATATTATCCAGCCTGTTGACAATGTCCCCAACACCAGCTCCAGGGAAGCACACTCTATCTCTCATCTTCTTATTCCTATTACAAAAAGCACAGTCAATGTATCTTACCTGAGAGTCACCAACCACAAGAATGCGCTTACCTCCATTAGCAGGGGCAGTAGTACCCTTACCTTCACTGGCCACTGAAGTACATTCATCCTGAAGAACAGAGAAGCGATTTCCTACCTTCAGATCTTCACTCTTAACTTTCCTTACTCTGATGCGCCTTCCATTACTGTGAACTACTCGCCACTTGTAGCAGGTGCTGGGCTGCACCTCACTGCTGGTAGCCGTTGCTGCCTCCCCAACTACAGCCTCCTCACAGCGAGAGACAGACTGCACCTCGCTGCTAGAAGCCTCATTCCCCACAACTCCAGCCACCTCACACTCTCTCCCAGACCCATTGAGGTGGACCTTCAGCCTCCTAATCTCCTCCTGGAGAAGCAAGACCTCCTCCTTCAACTCTCCAACCACAATTTTTAAAACACTGCAGAAGCAAGCCATGCTTTGTAACCGTCCACACTAATCCCCAAAGCAGCTCAGGGTCTGAAAAAGCCCACTGTGTGGAAGAAACGTTGTCAATAAAGGATCACATTAAACTGCATATGTGTTTATGTTTCGTTACTGAGATGTCGGAATGCTATTCTTAGCTTTGCTAGATGCCCGTATGCTGCAGCAGTTGTTGCAGGGGACCTAAATGCTAAAGTAGGAGAAACATTTAGAGAGTGTGTGGTAGGTAAATTTGGGGTGACAGGTGTAAATGATAATAGGAGCCCTTTGATTGAGCTTTGTATAGAAAGTGGTTTAGTTATAGATAATACATATTTTAAGAAAAAGAGGATAAGTATACAAGATGTGATGTAGGGCGTAATGACAGTAGTTTGTAGGACTATGTATTGGTAGATAAAAGACTGTTGAGTAGACTTCAGGATGTACATGTTTATAGACGAGCCACAGATATATCAGATCATTTTTAAGTTGGAGCTACAGTGAGAGTAAAAGATAGATGGGGTACAAGGAAAATAGAAACATCAAGTAAGAGAGAGGTGAAGGTTTATAAACTAAAGGAGGAGGCAGTTAGGATAAGATATAAAGAACTATTGGAGGATAGATGGGCTAGTGAGAGTATAGGCAATGGGGGTCGAAGATGTATAGAGTAGGTTTAAAAATGTGGTGTTAGAGTGTTCAACAAAAGTTTGTGGCTACAGGAAAGTGGGTGCGGGAGGGAAGAGGAGCATATGAGAAGTTTTTACAAAGTAGAAGTAATGCAAGGAGGGAAGAGTATATGGAGAAAAAGAGAGAGGTTAAGAGAGTGGTGAAGCAATGTAAAAATAAAGCAAATGATAGAGTGCATGAGATGTTATCAACAAATTTTGTTGTAAATAAGAAAAAGTTTTGGAGTGAGATTAACAAGTTGAGGAAGCCTAGAGAACAAATGGATTTGTCGGTTAAAAATAGAAGAGGAGACTTATTAAATGGAGAGTTAGAGGTATTGGGAAGATGGAGGGAATATTTTGAGGAAATGTTAAATGTTGATGAAGGTAGGGAAGTTGTGATTTCGCAAGAGCAAGGAGGAATAACATCTTGTAGGAGTGAGGAAGAACCATTCGTTAGTGTGGGTGACGTTCGTGATCAGTGAGTAGAATGAAAGGGGGTAAGGCAGCCGGGATTGATGAGATAAAGATAGAAATGATAAAGCAGGTGGAAATATAGTTTCGGAGTGGTTGGTGCTATTATTTAATAAATGTATGGAAGAGGGTAAGGTACCTAGGGATTGGCAGAGAGCATGCATAGTTCCTTTGTATAAAGGAAAAGGGGACAAAAGAGAGTGCAAAATTTATAGGGGGATAACTCTGTTGAGTATACCTGGTAAGGTGTATGGTAG
>NC_091369.1:19631939-19734132 GCF_038502225.1 Cherax quadricarinatus
GTGGAACAGCACAACCATGGTGTAATAACAAAACCATGGTGTAACAGCACAACCATTGTGGAACAGCGCAACCATGGTGGAACAGCACAACCATGGTGGAACAGCACAACCATGGTGGAACAGCACAACCATGGAGGAACAGCACAACCATGGTGGAACAGCACAACCATGGTGGAACAGCGCAACCATGGTGGAAGAGCACAACCATGGTGTAACAGCACAACCATGGTGGAACAGCGCAACCATGGTGGAAGAGCACAACCATGGTGTAATAACACAACCATGGTGTAATAACACAACCATGGTGTAATAACACAACAATGGTGTAATAACACAACAATGGTGTAATAACACAACCATGGTGTAACAACACAACCATGGTGTTATAACACAACCATGGTGTAATAACACAACCATGGTGTAATAACACAACCATGGTGTAATAACACAACCATGGTGTAATAACACAACCATGGTGTAATAACACAACCATGGTGTAATAACACAACCATGGTGTAACAGCACAACCATGGTGTAATAACACAACCATGGTGTAATAACACAACCATGGTGTAATAACACAACAATGGTGTAATAACACAACCATGGTGTAACAACACAACCATGGTGTTATAACACAACCATGGTGTAATAACACAACCATGGTGTAATAACACAACCATGGTGTAATAACACAACCATGGTGTAATAACACAACCATGGTGTAATAACACAACCATGGTGTAATAACACAACCATGGTGTAACAGCACAACCATGGTGTAATAACACAACCATGGTGTAATAACACAACCATGGTGTAATAACACAACCATGGTGTAATAACACAACCATGGTGTAATAACAAAACCATGGTGTAACAGCACAACCATGGTGGAACAGCACAACCATCGTGGAACATCACAACCATGGTGTAATAACACAACCATGGTGTAATAACACAACCATGGTGTAATAACAAAGCCATGGTGTAACAGCACAACCATGGTGGAACAGCACAACCATCGTGGAACATCACAACCATGGTGTAATAACACAACCATGGTGTAATAACACAACCATGGTGTAATAACACAACCATGGTGTAATAACACAACCATGGTGTAATAACACAACCATGGTGTAATAACACAACCATGGAGTAATAACACAACAACGGGGTAATAACACAACCATGGTGTAACAGCACAACCATGGTGGAACAGCACAACCATGGTGGAACAACACAACCATGGTGGAACAGCACAACTATGGTGTAACAGCACAACCATGGTGGAACAGCACAGCCATGGTGTAATAACACAACCATGGTGTAACAGCACAACCATGGTGGAAGAGCACAACCATGGTGTAACAGCACAACCATGGTGGAACAGCACAACCATGGTGGAAGAGCACAACCATGGTGTAACAGCACAACCATGGTGGAAGAGCACAACCATGGAGGAAGAGCACAACTATGGTGTAACAGCACAACCATGGTGGAACAGCACAACCATGGTGGAACAGCACAACCATGGTGGAACAGCACAACCATGGTGGAACAGCACAACCATGGTGGAACAGCATAACCATGGTGGAACAGCATAACCATGGTGGAACAGCACATCCATGGTGGAACAGCACAACCGTGGTGTAATAACACAACCAAGGTGTAATAACACAACCATGGTGTGATAACACAACCATGGCGTAATAACACAACCATGGTGTAATAACACAACCATTGTGTAATAACACAACCATGGTGTAATAACACAACAATGGTGTAATAACACAACCATAGTGTAATAACACAACCATGGTGTAATAACACAACCATGGTGTAATAACACAACCATGGTGTAATAACAAAACCATGGTGTAATAACACAACCATGGTGTAATAACACAACCATGGTGTAATAACACAACCATGGTGTTATAACACAACCATGGTGTAATAACACAACCATGGTTTAATAACACAACCATGGTGTAATAACACAACCATGGTGTAATAGCACAACCATGGCGTAATAACACAACCATGGTGTAATAACACAACCATTGTGTAATAACACAACCATACTGTAATAACACAACCATGGTGTAATAACACAACCACGGTGTAATAACACAACCATGGTGTAATAACACAACCATGGTGTAATAACATAACCATGGTGTAATAACACAACCATGGTGTAATAACACAACCATGGTGTAATAACACAACCATGGTGTAATAACACAACCATGGTGTAATAACACAACCATGGTGTAATAACACAACCATGGTGTAATAACACAACCATGGTGGAACAGCATAACCATGGTGGAAGAGCACAACCATGGTGGAACAGCATAACCATGGTGTAATAACACAACCATGGTTTAATAACACAACCATGGTGTAATAACACAACCATGGTGTAATAACACAACCATGGTGTAATAACACTACCATGGTGTAATAACACAACCATAGTGTAATAACACAACCATGGTGTAATAACACAACCATGGTGTAATAACACAACCATGGTGTAATAACACAACCATGGTGTAATAACACAATCATGGTGTAATAACACAACCATGGTGGAACAGCACAACCATGGTGTAATAACACAACCATGGTGTAATAACACAACCATGGTGTAATAACACAACCATGGTGTAATAACACAACCATGGTGTAATAACACAACCATGGTGTAATAACACAACCATGGTGTAATAACACAACAATGGTGTAATAACACAACCATGGTGTAATAACACAACCATGGTGGAACAGCATAACCATGTGGAAGAGCACAACCATGGTGGAACAGCACAACCATGGTGTAATAACACAACCATGGTTTAATAACACAACCATGGTGTAATAACACAACCATGGTGTAATAACACAACCATGGTGTAATAACACAACCATGGTGTAATAACACAACCATAGTGTAATAACACAACCATGGTGTAATAACACAACCATGGTGTAATAACACAACCATGGTGTAATAACACAACCATGGTGTAATAACACAATCATGGTGTAATAACACAACCATGGTGGAACAGCACAACCATAGTGTAATAACACAACCATGGTGTAATAACACAACCATGGTGTAATAACACAACCATGGTGTAATAACACAACCATGGTGTAATAACACAACCATGGTGTAATAAAACAAAAATGGTGTAATAACACAACCATGGTGTAATAACACAACCATGGTGTAATAACACAACCATGGTGTAATAACGCAACCATGGTGTAATAACACAACCATGGTGTAATAACACAACCATGGTGTAATAACACAACCATGATGTAATAACACAACCATGGTGTAATAACACAACCATGGTGTAATAACACAACCATGGTGTAATAACACAACCATGGTGTAATAACACAACCATGGTGTAATAACACAAACATGGTGTAATAACACAACCATGGTGTAATAACACAACCATGTAGTAATAACACAACCATGGTGCAATAACACAACCATGGTGTAATAACACAACCATGGTGTAATAACACAACCATGGTGTAATAACACAACCATGGTGTAATAACACAACCATGGTGTAATAACACAACCATGGTGGAACAGCACAACCATGGTGGAACAGCACAACCATGGTGTAATAACACAATTATGGTGTAATAACACAATCATGGTGTAATAACACAACCATGGTGTAATAACACAACCATGGTGTAATAACACAACCATGGTGTAACAACACAACCATGGTGTAATAACACAACCATGGTGTAATAACACAACCATGGTGTAATAACACAACCATGGTGTAATAACACAACCATGGTGTAATAACACAACCATGGTGTAATAACACAACCATGGTGTAATAACACAACCATGGTGTAATAACACAATCATGGTATAATAACACAACCATGTTGTAACAGCACAATCATGGTGTAATAACGCAATCATGGTGTAATAAAACAATCATGGTGTAATAACACAATCATGGTATAATAACACAACCATGTTGTAACAGCACAATCATGGTGTAATAACGCAATCATGGTGTAATAAGAAAATCGTGGTGTAATAAGACTGTCATGGTCTAACAGCACAATCATAGTGTAATAACACAACCATGGTGTAATAACACAAACATGGTGTAATAACACAACCATGGTGTAATAACACAACCATGGTGTAATAACACAACCATGGTGTAATAACACAACCATGGTGTAATAAAACAATCATGGTGTAATAACACAATCACGGTCTAACAGCACAATCATCGTGTAATAGCATAAAGAATTAACAGGAAAAGTTGGTAGATGGATCTATTACTTCTTAACAAAGAGAACACAAAAAGTAATAGTAAACAGAGTAAAGTCTGAGGCAGCTAAAGTGTAAAGCTGTGTTCCACAAGGCACAGTACTCGCTCCCAGTGTTCCACAAGGCACAGTACTCGCTCCCAGTGTTCCACAAGGCACAGTACTCGCTCCCAGTGTTCCACAAGGCACAGTACTCGCTCCCAGTGTTCCACAAGGCACAGTACTCGCTCCCAGTGTTCCACAAGGCACAGTACTCGCTCCCAGTGTTCCACAAGGCACAGTACTCGCTCCCAGTGTTCCACAAGGCACAGTACTCGCTCCCAGTGTTCCACAAGGCACAGTACTCGCTCCCAGTGTTCCACAAGGCACAGTACTCGCTCCCAGTGTTCCACAAGGCACAGTACTCGCTCCCAGTGTTCCACAAGGCACAGTACTCGCTCCCAGTGTTCCACAAGGCACAGTACTCGCTCCCAGTGTTCCACAAGGCACAGTACTCGCTCCCAGTGTTCCACAAGGCACAGTACTCGCTCCCAGTGTTCCACAAGGCACAGTACTCGCTCCCAGTGTTCCACAAGGCACAGTACTCGCTCCCAGTGTTCCACAAGGCACAGTACTCGCTCCCAGTGTTCCACAAGGCACAGTACTCGCTCCCAGTGTTCCACAAGGCACAGTACTCGCTCCCAGTGTTCCACAAGGCACAGTACTCGCTCCCAGTGTTCCACAAGGCACAGTACTCGCTCCCAGTGTTCCACAAGGCACAGTACTCGCTCCCAGTGTTCCACAAGGCGCAGTACTAGCTCCCAGTGTTCCACAAGGCACAGTACTCGCTCCCAGTGTTCCACAAGGCACAGTACTCGCTCCCAGTGTTCCACAAGGCACAGTAATCGCTCCCAGTGTTCCACAAGGCACAGTACTCGCTCCCAGTTTTCCACAAGGCACAGAACTCGCTCCCAGTGTTCCACAAGGCACAGTACTCGCTCCCAGTGTTCCACAAGGCAAAGTACTCGCTCCCAGTGTTCCACAAGGCACAGGACTCGCTCCCATTGTTCCACAAGGCACAGTACTCGCTCCCAGTGTTCCACAAGGCACAGTACTCGCTCCCAGTGTTCCACAAGGCACAGTACTCGCTCCCAGTGTTCCACAAGGCACAGTACTCGCTCCCAGTGTTCCACAAGGCACAGTACTCGCTCCCAGTGTTCCACAAGGCACAGTACTCGCTCCCAGTGTTCCACAAGGCACAGTACTCGCTCCCAGTGTTCCACAAGGCACAGTACTCGCTCCCAGTGTTCCACAAGGCACAGTACTCGCTCCCAGTGTTCCACAAGGCGCAGTACTAGCTCCCAGTGTTCCACAAGGCACAGTACTCGCTCCCAGTGTTCCACAAGGCACAGTACTCGCTCCCAGTGTTCCACAAGGCACAGTAATCGCTCCCAGTGTTCCACAAGGCACAGTACTCGCTCCCAGTTTTCCACAAGGCACAGAACTCGCTCCCAGTGTTCCACAAGGCACAGTACTCGCTCCCAGTGTTCCACAAGGCAAAGTACTCGCTCCCAGTGTTCCACAAGGCACAGGACTCGCTCCCATTGTTCCACAAGGCACAGTACTCGCTCCCAGTGTTCCACAAGGCACAGTACTCGCTCCCATTGTTCCACAAGGCACAGTACTCGCTCCCAGTGTTCCACAAGGCACAGTACTCGCTCCCAGTGTTCCACAAGGCACAGGACTCGCTCCCAGTGTTCCACAAGGCACAGTACTCGCTCCCAGTGTTCCACAAGGCACAGTACTCGCTCCCAGTGTTCTACAAGGAACAGTACTCGCTCCCAGTGTTCCACAAGGCACAGTACTCGCTCCCAGTGTTCCACAAGGCACAGTACTCGCTCCCAGTGTTCCACAAGGCACAGGACTCGCTCCCAGTGTTCCACAAGGCACAGTACTCGCTCCCAGTGTTCCACAAGGCACAGTACTCGCTCCCAGTGTTCCAAAAGGCACAGTACTCGCTCCCAGTGTTCCACAAGGCACAGTACTCGCTCCCAGTGTTTCACAAGGCACAGTACTCGCTCCCAGTGTTCCACAAGGCACAGGACTCGCTCCCAGTGTTCCACAAGGCACAGTACTCGCTCCCAGTGTTCCACAAGGCACAGTACTCGCTCCCAGTGTTCCACAAGGCACAGTACTCGCTCCCAGTGTTCCACAAGGCACAGTATTCGTTCCCAGTGTTCCACAAGGCACAGTACTCGCTCCCAGTGTTCCACCAGGCACAGTACTCGCTCCCAGTGTTCCACAAGGCACAGTACTCTCTCCCAGTGTTCCACAAGGCACAGTACTCGCTCCCAGTGTTCCACAAGGCACAGTACTCGCTCCCAGTGTTCCACAAGGCAGAGTACTCGCTCCCAGTGTTCCACAAGGCACAGTACTCGCTCCCAGTGTTCCACAAGGCACAGTACTCGCTCCCAGTGTTCCACAATGCACAGTACTCGCTCCCAGTGTTCCACAAGGCACAGTACTCGCTCCCAGTGTTCCACAAGGCACAGTACTCGCTCCCAGTGTTCCACAAGGCACAATACTCTCTCCCAGTGCTCCACAAGGCACAGTACTCGCTCCCAGTGTTCCACAAGGCACAGTACTCTCTTCCAGTGTTCCAAAAGGCACAGTACTCGCTCCCAGTGTTACACAAGGCACAGTACTCGCTCCCAGTGTTCCACAAGGCACAGTACTCGCTCCGAGTGTTCCACAAAGCACAGTACTCGCTCCCAGTGTTCCACAAGGCACAGTACTCGCTCCCAGTGTTCCACAAGGCACAGTACTCGCTCCCAGTGTTCCACAAGGCACAGTACTCGCTCCCAGTGTTCCACAAGGCACAGTACTCTCTCCCAGTGTTCCACAAGGCACAGTACTCGCTCCCAGTGTTCCACAAGGCATAGTACTCGCTCCCAGTGTTCCACAAGGCACAGTACTCGCTCCCAGTGTTCCACAAGGCACAGTACTCGCTCCCAGTGTTCCACAAGGCACAGGACTCGCTCCCAGTGTTCCACAAGGCACAGTACTCGCTCCCAGTGTTCCACAAGGCACAGTACTCGCTCCCAGTGTTCCACAAGGCACAGTACTCGCTCCCAGTGTTCCACAAGGCACAGTACTCGTTCCCAGTGTTCCACAAGGCAAAGTACTCGCTCCCAGTGTTCCACAAGGCACAGGACTCGCTCCCAGTGTTCCACAAGGCACAGTACTCGCTCGCATTGTTCCACAAGGCACAGTACTCGCTCACAGTGTTCCACAAGGCACAGTACTCGCTCCCAGTGTTCCACAAGGCACAGTACTCGCTCCCAGTGTTCCACAAGGCACAGTACTCGCTCCCAGTCTTCCACAAGGCACAGTACTCGCTCCCAGTGTTCCACAAGGCACAGTACTCGCTCCCAGTGTTCCACAAGGCACAGTACTCGCTCCCAGTGTTCCACAAGGCACAGTACTCGCTCCCAGTGTTCCACAAGGCACAGTACTCGCTCCCAGTGTTCCACAAGGCACAGTACTCGCTCCCAGTGTTCCACAAGGCACAGTACTCGCTCCCAGTGTTCCACAAGGCACAGTACTCGCTCCCAGTGTTCCACAAGGCACAGTACTCGCTCCCAGTGTTCCACGAGGCACAGTACTCGCTCCCAGTGTTCCACAAGGCACAGTACTCGCTCCAAGTGTTCCACAAGGCACAGTACTCACTCCCAGTGTTCCACAAGGCACAGTACTCGCTCCCAGTGTTCCACAAGGCACAGTACTCGCTCCCAGTGTTCCACAAGGCACAGTACTCGCTCTCAGTGTTCCACAAGGCACAGTACTCGCTCCCAGTGTTCCACAAGGCACAGTACTCGCTCCCAGTGTTTCACAAGGCACAGTACTCGTTCCCAGTGTTCCACAAGGCACAGTACTCGCTCCCAGTGTTCCACAAGGCACAGTACTCGCTCCCAGTGTTCCACAAGGCACAATACTCTCTCCCAGTGCTCCACAACGCACAGTACTCGCTCCCAGTGTTCCACAAGGCACAGTACTCGCTCCCAGTGTTCCACAAGGCACAGGACTCGCTCCCAGTGTTCCACAAGGCACAGTACTCGCTCCCAGTGTTCATCAAGGCACAGTACTCGCTCCCAGTGTTCCACAAGGCACAGTACTCGCTCCCAGTGTTCCACAAGGCACAGTACTCGCTCCCAGTGTTCCACAAGGCACAGTACTCGCTCCCAGTGTTCCACAAGGCACAGTACTCGCTCCCAGTGTTCCACAAGGCACAGTACTCGCTCCCAGTGTTCCACAAGGCACAGTACTCGCTCCCAGTGTTCCACAAGGCGCAGTACTAGCTCCCAGTGTTCCACAAGGCACAGTACTCGCTCCCAGTGTTCCACAAGGCACAGTACTCGCTCCCAGTGTTCCACAAGGCACAGTAATCGCTCCCAGTGTTCCACAAGGCACAGTACTCGCTCCCAGTTTTCCACAAGGCACAGAACTCGCTCCCAGTGTTCCACAAGGCACAGTACTCGCTCCCAGTGTTCCACAAGGCAAAGTACTCGCTCCCAGTGTTCCACAAGGCACAGGACTCGCTCCCATTGTTCCACAAGGCACAGTACTCGCTCCCAGTGTTCCACAAGGCACAGTACTCGCTCCCATTGTTCCACAAGGCACAGTACTCGCTCCCAGTGTTCCACAAGGCACAGTACTCGCTCCCAGTGTTCCACAAGGCACAGGACTCGCTCCCAGTGTTCCACAAGGCACAGTACTCGCTCCCAGTGTTCCACAAGGCACAGTACTCGCTCCCAGTGTTCTACAAGGAACAGTACTCGCTCCCAGTGTTCCACAAGGCACAGTACTCGCTCCCAGTGTTCCACAAGGCACAGTACTCGCTCCCAGTGTTCCACAAGGCACAGGACTCGCTCCCAGTGTTCCACAAGGCACAGTACTCGCTCCCAGTGTTCCACAAGGCACAGTACTCGCTCCCAGTGTTCCAAAAGGCACAGTACTCGCTCCCAGTGTTCCACAAGGCACAGTACTCGCTCCCAGTGTTTCACAAGGCACAGTACTCGCTCCCAGTGTTCCACAAGGCACAGGACTCGCTCCCAGTGTTCCACAAGGCACAGTACTCGCTCCCAGTGTTCCACAAGGCACAGTACTCGCTCCCAGTGTTCCACAAGGCACAGTACTCGCTCCCAGTGTTCCACAAGGCACAGTACTCGCTCCCAGTGTTCCATAAGGCACAGTACTCGCTCCCAGTGTTCCACAAGGCACAGTACTCGCTCCCAGTGTTCCACAATGCACAGTACTCGTTCCCAGTGTTCCACAAGGCACAGTACTCGCTCCCAGTGTTCCACAAGGCACAGTACTCGCTCCCAGTGTTCCACAAGGCACAGTACTCGCTCCCAGTGTTCCACAAGGCACAGTACTCGCTCCCAGTGTTCCACAAGGCACAGTACTCGCTCCCAGTGTTCCACAAGGCACAGTACTCGCTCCCAGTGTTCCACAAGGCACAGTACTCGCTCCCAGTGTTCCACAAGGCACAGTACTCGCTCCCAGTGTTCCACAATGCACAGTACTCGCTCCCAGTGTTCCACAAGGCACAGTACTCGCTCCCAGTGTTCCACAAGGCACAGTACTCGCTCCCAGTGTTCCACAAGGCACAGTACTCTCTCCCAGTGTTCCACAAGGCACAGTACTCGCTCCCAGTGTTCCACAAGGCACAGTACTCTCTTCCAGTGTTCCAAAAGGCACAGTACTCGCTCCCAGTGTTACACAAGGCACAGTACTCGCTCCCAGTGTTCCACAAGGCACAGTACTCGCTCCGAGTGTTCCACAAGGCACAGTACTCGCTCCCAGTGTTCCACAAGGCACAGTACTCGCTCCCAGTGTTCCACAAGGCACAGTACTCGCTCCCAGTGTTCCACAAGGCACAGTACTCGCTCCCAGTGTTCCACAAGGCACGGTACTCGCTCCCAGTGTTCCACAAGGCACAGTACTCGCTCCCAGTGTTCCACAAGGTACAGTACTCGCTCCCAGTGTTCCACAAGGCACGGTACTCGCTCCCAGTGTTCCACAAGGCACAGTACTCGCTCCCAGTGTTCCACAAGGCACAGTACTCGCTCCCAGTGTTCCACAAGGCACAGTACTCGCTCCCAGTGTTCCACAAGGCACAGTACTCGCTCCCAGTGTTCCACAAGGCACAGTACTCGTTCCCAGTGTTCCACAAGGCAAAGTACTCGCTCCCAGTGTTCCACAAGGCACAGTACTCGCTCCCAGTGTTCCACAAGGCACAGTACTCGCTCGCAGTGTTCCACAAGGCACAGTACTCGCTCACAGTGTTCCACAAGGCACAGTACTCGCTCCCAGTGTTCCACAAGGCACAGTACTCGCTCCCAGTGTTCCACAAGGCACAGTACTCGCTCCCAGTGTTCCACAAGGCACAGTACTCGCTCCCAGTGTTCCACAAGGCACAGTACTCGCTCCCAGTGTTCCACAAGGCACAGTACTCGCTCCCAGTGTTCCACAAGGCACAGTACTCGCTCCCAGTGTTCCACAAGGCACAGTACTCGCTCCCAGTGTTCCACAAGGCACAGTACTCGCTCCCAGTGTTCCACAAGGCACAGTACTCGCTCCCAGTGTTCCACAAGGCACAGTACTCGCTCCCAGTGTTCCACAAGGCACAGTACTCGCTCCCAGTGTTCCACAAGGCACAGTACTCGCTCCCAGTGTTCCACAAGGCACAGTACTCGCTCCAAGTGTTCCACAAGGCACAGTACTCGCTCCCAGTGTTCCACAAGGCACAGTACTCGCTCCCAGTGTTCCACAAGGCACAGTACTCGCTCCCAGTGTTCCACAAGGCACAGTACTCGCTCTCAGTGTTCCACAAGGCACAGTACTCGCTCCCAGTGTTCCACAAGGCACAGTACTCGCTCCCAGTGTTCCACAAGGCACAGTACTCGCTCCCAGTGTTCCACAAGGCACAGTACTCGCTCGCAGTGTTCCACAAGGCACAGTACTCGCTCCCAGTGTTCCACATGGCACAGTACTCTCTCCCAGTGCTCCACAACGCACAGTACTCGCTCCCAGTGTTCCACAAGGCACAGTACTCGCTCCCAGTGTTCCACAAGGCACAGTACTCGCTCCCAGTGTTCCACAAGGCACAGTACTCGCTCCCAGTGTTCCACAAGGCACAGTACTCGCTCCCAGTGTTCCACAAGGCACAGTACTCGCTCCCAGTGTTCCACAAGGCACAGTACTCGCTCCCAGTGTTCCACAAGGCACAGTACTCGCTCCCAGTGTTCCACAAGGCACAGTACTCGCTCCCAGTGTTCCACAAGGCACAGTACTCGCTCCCAGTGTTCCACAAGGCACAGTACTCGCTCCCAGTGTTCCACAAGGCACAGTACTCGCTCCCAGTGTTCCACAAGGCACAGTACTCGCTCCCAGTGTTCCACAAGGCACAGTACTCGCTCCCAGTGTTCCACAAGGCACAGTACTCGCTCCCAGTGTTCCACAAGGCACAGTACTCGCTCCCAGTGTTCCACAAGGCACAGTACTCGCTCCCAGTGTTCCACAAGGCACAGTACTCGCTCCCAGTGTTCCACAAGGCAAAGTACTCGCTCCCAGTGTTCCACAAGGCACAGTACTCGCTCCCAGTGTTCCACAAGGCACAGTACTCGCTCCCAGTGTTCCACAAGGCACAGTACTCGCTACCAGTGTTCCACAAGGCACAGTACTCGCTCGCTCCCAGTGTTCCCCAAGGCACAGTACTCGCTCCCAGTGTTCCACAAGGCACAGTACTCGCTCCCAGTGTTCCACAAGGCACAGTACTCGCTCCCAGTGTTCCACAAGGCACAGTACTCGCTCCCAGTGTTCCACAAGGCACAGTACTCGCTCCCAGTGTTCCACAAGGCACAGTACTCGCTCCCAGTGTTCCACAAGGCACAGTACTCGCTCCCAGTGTTCCACAAGGCACAGTACTCGCTCCCACTCGCTCCCAGGGGTCCACACGGCACATGACTCGCTCCCAGTGTTCCACAAGGCACAGTACTCGCTCCCAGTGTTCCACAAGGCACAGTACTCGCTCCCAGTGTTCCAAAAGGCACAGTACTCGCTCCCAGTGTTCCACAAGGCACAGTTCTCGCTCCCAGTGTTTCACAAGGCACAGTACTCGCTCCCAGTGTTCCACAAGGCACAGGACTCGCTCCCAGTGTTCCACAAGGCACAGTACTCGCTCCCAGTGTTCCACAAGGCACAGTACTCGCTCCAAGTGTTCCACAAGGCACAGTACTCGCTCCCAGTGTTCCACAAGGCACAGTACTCGCTCCCAGTGTTCCATAAGGCACAGGACTCGCTCCCAGTGTTCCACAAGGCACAGTACTCGCTCCCAGTGTTCCACAATGCACAGTACTCGTTCCCAGTGTTCCACAAGGCACAGTACTCGCTCCCAGTGTTCCACCAGGCACAGTACTCGCTCCCAGTGTTCCACAAGGCACAGTACTCTCTCCCAGTGTTCCACAAGGCACAGTACTCGCTCCCAGTGTTCCACAAGGCACAGTACTCGCTCCCAGTGTTCCACAAGGCAGAGTACTCGCTCCCAGTGTTCCACAAGGCACAGTACTCGCTCCCAGTGTTCCACAAGGCACAGTACTCGCTCCCAGTGTTCCACAATGCACAGTACTCGCTCCCAGTGTTCCACAAGGCACAGTACTCGCTCCCAGTGTTCCACAAGGCACAGTACTCGCTCCCAGTGTTCCACAAGGCACAATACTCTCTCCCAGTGCTCCACAAGGCACAGTACTCGCTCCCAGTGTTCCACAAGGCACAGTACTCTCTTCCAGTGTTCCAAAAGGCACAGTACTCGCTCCCAGTGTTACACAAGGCACAGTACTCGCTCCCAGTGTTCCACAAGGCACAGTACTCGCTCCGAGTGTTCCACAAGGCACAGTACTCGCTCCCAGTGTTCCACAAGGCACAGTACTCGCTCCCAGTGTTCCACAAGGCACAGTACTCGCTCCCAGTGTTCCACAAGGCACAGTACTCGCTCCCAGTGTTCCACAAGGCACAGTACTCTCTCCCAGTGTTCCACAAGGCACAGTACTCGCTCCCAGTGTTCCACAAGGCATAGTACTCGCTCCCAGTGTTCCACAAGGCACAGTACTCGCTCCCAGTGTTCCACAAGGCACAGTACTCGCTCCCAGTGTTCCACAAGGCACAGGACTCGCTCCCAGTGTTCCACAAGGCACAGTACTCGCTCCCAGTGTTCCACAAGGCACAGTACTCGCTCCCAGTGTTCCACAAGGCACAGTACTCGCTCCCAGTGTTCCACAAGGCACAGTACTCGTTCCCAGTGTTCCACAAGGCAAAGTACTCGCTCCCAGTGTTCCACAAGGCACAGGACTCGCTCCCAGTGTTCCACAAGGCACAGTACTCGCTCGCATTGTTCCACAAGGCACAGTACTCGCTCACAGTGTTCCACAAGGCACAGTACTCGCTCCCAGTGTTCCACAAGGCACAGTACTCGCTCCCAGTGTTCCACAAGGCACAGTACTCGCTCCCAGTCTTCCACAAGGCACAGTACTCGCTCCCAGTGTTCCACAAGGCACAGTACTCGCTCCCAGTGTTCCACAAGGCACAGTACTCGCTCCCAGTGTTCCACAAGGCACAGTACTCGCTCCCAGTGTTCCACAAGGCACAGTACTCGCTCCCAGTGTTCCACAAGGCACAGTACTCGCTCCCAGTGTTCCACAAGGCACAGTACTCGCTCCCAGTGTTCCACAAGGCACAGTACTCGCTCCCAGTGTTCCACAAGGCACAGTACTCGCTCCCAGTGTTCCACGAGGCACAGTACTCGCTCCCAGTGTTCCACAAGGCACAGTACTCGCTCCCAGTGTTCCACAAGGCACAGTACTCACTCCCAGTGTTCCACAAGGCACAGTACTCGCTCCCAGTGTTCCACAAGGCACAGTACTCGCTCCCAGTGTTCCACAAGGCACAGTACTCGCTCTCAGTGTTCCACAAGGCACAGTACTCGCTCCCAGTGTTCCACAAGGCACAGTACTCGCTCCCAGTGTTTCACAAGGCACAGTACTCGTTCCCAGTGTTCCACAAGGCACAGTACTCGCTCCCAGTGTTCCACAAGGCACAGTACTCGCTCCCAGTGTTCCACAAGGCACAATACTCTCTCCCAGTGCTCCACAACGCACAGTACTCGCTCCCAGTGTTCCACAAGGCACAGTACTCGCTCCCAGTGTTCCACAAGGCACAGGACTCGCTCCCAGTGTTCCACAAGGCACAGTACTCGCTCCCAGTGTTCATCAAGGCACAGTACTCGCTCCCAGTGTTCCACAAGGCACAGTACTCGCTCCCAGTGTTCCACAAAGCACAGTAATCGCTCCCAGTGTTTCACAAGGCACAGTACTCGCTCCCAGTGTTCCACAAGGCACAGTAATCGCTCCCAGTGTTCCACAAGGCACAGTAATCGCTCCCAGTGTTCCACAAGGCACAGTACTCGCTCCCAGTGTTCCACAAGGCGCAGTACTAGCTCCCAGTTTTCCACAAGGCACAGTACTCGCTCCCAGTGTTCCACAAGGCACAGTACTCGCTCCCAGTGTTCCACAAGGCACAGGACTCGCTCCCAGTGTTCCACAAGGCACAGTACTCGCTCCCAGTGTTCCACAAGGCACAGTACTCGCTCCCAGTGTTCCACAAGGCACAGTACTCGCTCCCAGTGTTCCACAAGGCACAGTACTCGCTCCCAGTGTTCCACAAGGCACAGTACTCGCTCGCAGTGTTCCACAAGGCACAGTACTCGCTCCCAGTGTTCCACAAGGCACAGTACTCGCTCCCAGTGTTCCATAAGGCACAGGACTCGCTCCCAGTGTTCCACAAGGCACAGTACTCGCTCCCAGTGTTCCACAATGCACAGTACTCGTTCCCAGTGTTCCACAAGGCACAGTACTCGCTCCCAGTGTTCCACCAGGCACAGTACTCGCTCCCAGTGTTCCACAAGGCACAGTACTCTCTCCCAGTGTTCCACAAGGCACAGTACTCGCTCCCAGTGTTCCACAAGGCACAGTTCTCGCTCCCAGTGTTCCACAAGGCACAGTACTCGCTCACAGTGTTCCACAAGGCAGAGTACTCGCTCCCAGTGTTCCACAAGGCACAGTACTCGCTCCCAGTGTTCCACAAGGCACAGTACTCGCTCCCAGTGTTCCACAAGGCACAGTACTCGCTCCCAGTGTTCCACAAGGCACAGTACTCGCTCCCAGTGTTCCACAAGGCACAGTACTCGTTCCCAGTGTTCCTCAAGGCACAGTACTCGCTGCCAGTGTTCCACAAGGCACAGTACTCGCTCCCAGTGTTCCACAAGGCACAATACTCTCTCCCAGTGCTCCACAAGGCACAGTACTCGCTCCCAGTGTTCCATAAGGCACAGTACTCGCTCCCAGTGTTCCACAAGGCACAGGACTCGCTCCCAGTGTTCCACAAGGCACAGTACTCGCTCCCAGTGTTCATCAAGGCACAGTAATCGCTCCCAGTGTTCCACAAGGCACAGTACTCGCTCCCAGTGTTCCACAAGGCACAGGACTCGCTCCCAGTGTTCCACAAGGCACAGTACTTGCTCACAGTGTTCCACAAGGCACAGTACTCGCTCCCAGTGTTCCACAAGGCACAGTACTCTCTCCCAGTGTTCCACAAGGCACAGTACTCGCTCCCAGTGTTCCACAAGGCATAGTACTCGCTCCCAGTGTTCCACAAGGCACAGTACTCGCTCCCAGTGTTCCACAAGGCACAGTACTCGCTCACAGTGTTCCTCAAGGCACAGTACTCACTCCCAGTGTTTCACAAGGCACAGTACTCGCTCCCAGTGTTCCACAAGGCACAGTACTCGTTCCCAGTGTTCCACAAGGCACAGTACTCGCTCCCAGTGTTCCACAAGGCACAGTACTCGCTCCCAGTGTTCCACAAGGCACAGTACTCGCTCCCAGTGTTCCACAAGGCACAGTACTCGCTCCCAGTGTTCCACAAGGCACAGTACTCGCTCCAAGTGTTCCACAAGGCACAGTACTCGCTCCCAGTGTTCCACAAGGCACAGTACTCGCTCCCAGTGTTCCACAAGGCACAGTACTCGCTCCCAGTGTTCCACAAGGCACAGTACTCGCTCCCAGTGTTCCACAAGGCACAGTACTCGCTCCCAGTGTTCCACAAGTCACAGTACTCTCTTCCAGTGTTCCAAAAGGCACAGTACTCGCTCCAAGTGTTACACAAGGCACAGTACTCGCTCCCAGTGTTCCACAAGGCACAGTACTCGCTCCGAGTGTTCCACAAGGCACAGTACTCGCTCCCAGTGTTCCACAAGGCACAGTACTCGCTCCCAGTGTTCCACAAGGCACAGTACTCGCTCCCAGTGTTCCACAAGGCACAGTACTCGCTCACAGTGTTCCACAAGGCACAGTACTCGCTCCCAGTGTTCCACAAGGCACAGTACTCGCTCCCAGTGTTCCACAAGGCACAGTACTCGCTTCCAGTGTTCCACAAGGCACAGTACTCGCTCCCAGTGTTCCACGAGGCACAGTAATCGCTCCCAGTGTTTCACAAGGCACAGTACTCGCTCCCAGTGTTCCACAATGCACAATACTCGCTCTCAGTGTTCCACAAGGCACAGTACTCGCTCCCAGTGTTCCACAAGGCACAGTACTCGCTCCCAGTGTTCCACAAGGCACAGTACTCGCTCCCAGTGTTCCACAAGGCACAGTACTCGCTCCCAGTGTTCCACAAGGCACAGTACTCGCTCCCAGTGTTCCACAAGGCACAGTACTCGCTCCCAGTGTTCCACAATTAGGCACAGTACTCGCTCCCAGTGTTCCACAAGGCACAGTACTCGCTCCCAGTGTTCCACAAGGCACAGTACTCGCTCCCAGTGTTCCACAAGGCACAGTACTCGCTCCCAGTGTTCCACAAGGCACAGTACTCGCTCCCAGTGTTCCACAAGGCACAGTACTCGCTCCCAGTGTTCCACAAGGCACAGTACTCGCTCCCAGTTTTCCACAAAGCACAGTAATCGCTCCCAGTGTTCCACAAGGCACAGTACTCGCTCCCAGTGTTCCACAAGGCACAGTACTCGCTCCCAGTGTTCCACAAGGCACAGTACTCGCTTCCAGTGTTCCACAAGGCACAGTACTCGCTCCCAGTGTTCCACAAGGCACAGTACTCGCTCCTAGTGTTCCACAATGCACAGTACTCGCTCCCAGTGTTCCGCAAGGCACAGTACTCGCTCCCAGTGTTCCACAAGGCACAGTACTCGCTCCCAGTGTTCCACAAGGCACAGTACTCTCTCCCAGTGTTCCACAAGGCACAGTACTCGCTCCCAGTGTTCCACAATTAACAGTACTCGCTCCCAGTGTTCCACAAGGCACAGTACTCGCTCCCAGTGTTCCACAAGGCACAGTGCTCGCTCCCAGTGTTCCACAAGGCACAGTACTCGCTCCCAGTGTTCCACAAGGCACAGTACTCGCTCCCAGTGTTCCACAAGGCACAGTACTCGCTCCCAGTGTTCCACAAGGCACAGTACTCGCTCCCAGTGTTCCACAAAGCACAGTAATCGCTCCCAGTGTTTCACAAGGCACAGTACTCGCTCCCAGTGTTCCACAAGGCACAATACTCGCTCTCAGTGTTCCACAAGGCACAGTACTCGCTCCTAGTGTTCCACAAGGCACAGTACTCGCTCCCAGTGTTCCACAAGGCACAGTACTCGCTCCCAGTGTTCCACAAGGCACAGTACTCGCTCGCAGTGTTCCACAAGGCACAGTACTCGCTCCCAGTGTTCCACAAGGCACAGTACTCGCTCCATGTGTTCCACAAGGCAGAGTACTCGCTCCAAGTGTTCCACAAGGCACAGTACTCGCTCCAAGTGTTCCACAAGGCACAGTACTCGCTCCAAGTGTTCCACAAGGCACAGTACTCGCTCGCAGTGTTCCACAAGGCACAGTACTCGCTCCCAGTGTTCCACAAGGCACAGTACTCTCTCCCAGTGCTCCACAAGGCACAGTACTCGCTCCCATTATTCCACAAGGCACAGTACTCGTTCCCAGTGTTCCACAAGGCACAGTACTCGCTCCCAGTGTTCCACAAGGCACAGTACTCGCTCCCAGTGTTCCACAAGGCACAGTACTCGCTCCCAGTGTTCTATAAGGCACAGTACTCGCTCCCAGTGTTCCACAAGGCACAGTACTCGCTCCCAGTGTTCCATAAGGCACAGTACTCGCTCCCAGTGTTCCACAAGGCACAGTACTAGCTCCCAGTGTTCCACAAGGCATAGTACTTGCTTCCAGTGTTCCACAAGGCACAGTACTCGCTCGCAGTGTTCCACAAGGCACAGTACTCGCTCCCAGTGTTCCACAAGGCACGGTACTCGCTCTCAGTGTTTCACAAGGCACAGTACTCGCTCCCAGTGTTCCACAAGGCACAGGACTCGCTCCCAGTGTTCCACAAGGCACAGTACTCGCTCCCAGTGTTCCACAAGGCACAGTACTCGCTCCCAGTGTTCCACAAGACACAGTACTCGCTTCCAGTGTTCCACTAGACAGAGTACTCGCTCCCAGTGTTCCACAAGGCACAGTACTCGCTCCCAGTGTTCTACAAGGCACACTACTCACTCCCATCTTGATCCTCATCCTCATACCTGACATAGACAGAGATATAAGTCACAGCATTGTATCTTCCTTAGTGGATGACACTCGAATTTGCATGACAATGTCATGCATGACTCTAAGTGTACGTAAACCAAATCTTTCAATGGGCCATAGACAAATGGAGTGAAATTTCAACTGCTCTCATATGGAAAACTTGAGTAAATTAAAACTGTATCAGAGTATAAAACAAATTCCAACCACACATAGAACGGAAAGCTAAGGTGAAGGACCTGCGAGTAATAATGTCAGAGAATCTCACTTTCAAAGACCACAACAACATATCTTCAACATTGGCTAGGAAAATGAGAGGATGGATAATGAGAAGTTTCAAAACTAGGGATGTCAAGCCCATGATGGTTTTCTTCCAATTGTTTGTTCTCACTAGACTGGAATTTTGCTGTACACTAACTGCCCCCTTCAAGGCAGGTGAAATTGCTGACCTGGAGACTGTACAGAGAACCTTCACGGCACATATAACGTATGTTAAAACACCTATATTACTAGGAAGAGTTAGTATAAAATATGCACACGAAAATCACTCCCTAGAAAAGCAAAAGACTCGGCAGGAGATGCAACTTTCCTCCAATGAAAAGCAGGGCCCCCACGAGTACACTGAGAGGCAACTCAGTAAGTGTCCGGGGCCCAAGACTGTTCAACTGCCTCCCAGCATACGTAAGGGGGATTACCAATAGACCCCTGTGTGAGGGAAAAGTTCAACAGATAGGAGTAGCAAGTGAGTATATGGTAACAATACTTTGATTGCCATCTGCTTGTTAAGGTAGGGAAAGTCTAGCTCCCACTATCCCCCCCCCCTTTTTCCCCTCCCCGAAAGGTGACGTGTGGGGCTCCGTCAAAACAGAAATCACTCGACTCACAACTCCCAGCACAACTGTAAGTACAAGCCTTCCCCTATTCTTGTGGACTTATTGGTTGAAAGCTTCACTTTTGACCAATAATAAACTTAGTCCTTTCAGCCTTGATCTCCATGTTAGATGTTTTGGTAATCACCACGTCTTTTAGGTATTGTACTTATCATGGAGATTGATTTCTTAAGCAGTGGGTAACCTGTCTCTCTTTCCAGCATGGAATGACAGACTGGGTCACCTGCCAACCAACGAGAAGTGTTGAAGGAGAAGAACTTTTGCAAAAGTCCGGAGACGTCACTGTTTGGATCTACCTACCTGATTAACTGTAGGCGACAGCAGACCATAACTCCTCATCTTTGTAGTGGTAAAGAACCTGGTTTCCTGTCATCTGGACTGACTATTCAAGGCTGTAGTCTCTGTGAAGAACTAGCTGTTGGGTTATCACCAACACCTGTGGCCCCATCCCCCCCCCACATCAGCAACAGCTACAATTTCTACAAGACAGTGTCAACCTCCACCAGAAACCCCAGTATCACTGTATATATTAGCGTTGAATTCAAATGTCATTTTTTCATTATATTTTTAATTTTTCTTTCAAGTAGGATACACTTTCATGTTTCACTGTTTTATCTTTGCATTAATAAATAATAAAGTGTTTATCTTTGTGAATTATTATTTCTTTTTCTATTCATTAATTTTCCTGAGGAGGAGCCAGCCTTGGTAATACTGTCTGAAGTTGTTACAGGGCTGAGTAAGCCTTCACAAGTGGCGACCATGCCAGGATCAACTCGACTGAATCAAGATTCGACTCCATCTCGAATCTACCATTGGAACTTCAATGTCGCATTCCACAGTTACCACAAGCCATGAGTAATCATTCACTATGGTAGGACTACGGTACAGGTATTTAAAAGATTTGGTGATTATTATAGCCTCAATTTATTGTAAGTCAAGTCAGGCAGGATATACTAGTTAATTCTGTCACCTTTATTTTTTTGAGCTTGAAAAAATTTGGATGAATAGACTCTAGGGACCCGACATTTTCCAGTGACAAGTTGTTTCATTGAGCTCTTTATTATATCAAGGGAGCTGTCGTAGGACACTCTTGATATGTTGGTGAGAAGATTTGATGGTCAAGGGACCCCATTCTATTTACTGTTTGATCGGAGCCGGCATAGAACCCTCCGTTTTCATTCACACATACTGTTTAATCGTAGCAGGGATCGAACCCTCCGGTTTATTTACAGTTTGAGCAGAGCAGGAATTGAACCCTCTGTTTTCTCTGATATATCCGTTTCATTTTCCACTGGTAGTTTAAGTTATTCTTGCAAGTATTGAGGAATGCAAGTTCTGGATGAATGCAAGTTCTGGATGAATGCTGGGAGTAAGTTAGGAAAAACGGGGGAAAATTTAGAAGCTTTCATTAGTGCTAAGATCCAGGAAAGAATAGAGAAGGGAAGAATTGAGAGAGAAGAAAGACAGTTAGAAAGAGAAAGAGAGGATAAAAAGGAGAGAGAATCCAAAGAGAAAACCAAGAAAGAGAAAGAGAAGAGAAAAAGGAGCGTGATAGACTTGATCCTGAGGAGAGAGCTAAAGTACACGAGGAACAAGTTAAATTAAAAAAACTTTAGGAAAGAGCAAAGGATAGAGAAGTTGAGGAAAGAGCTAGAGAACATGAGTTATGAGAGAGAGAAAAAGATCGCGAGCTCGAGAAATCTCGCCTTGAATTAGATAATAAAAAGTTAACTTTTATGCAACAACAATTAGAGGAAGGAGTAATTGAACATCATGCAGCTAGTGCACATATTCCAACACCTAATTTACCTCCCTTCACAGAGGGTGAAGACATAACTTCATACATTATTAGGTTTAAAAATACCGCTACCCTCTGTGAATGGCCTGCTGACACCTGGGCTACCAGGTTAGGAATGTTATTTTCTGGTACAGCTTTGAATATCTATGCAACTTTGTCGCAGGATACCATATGTAATTATAACCTACTGAAGAAGGCAATCCTTAAAGCATATCAAAAAACCACAAATTCTTGTAAGAAAGATTTCAGGTATGCCACCTTACAGCAGGCCAAAACTTTCAGCAGTTTGTTCGACTTTTGGATACAGAGTTCAGGAATTGATCAGAGTTATGAATCTCTTAGAGACTTCATGGTTGCTGACCAGTTCCTGACAGCTCTTCCCGACCAGATACGAACATTCATTAGAGAACATAACCTGATTAAAGCTGATGAAGTTGCTGAGGCCGCTGATTTGAATGCTGAGGCTCACAATTCCTATAAAGACCTAAAGGGTTCAAACCCTAAGGGCAAGGGTTCACCAGATCTTAAGAAATCAAAGACTCTAGTGGAAAGTAAACTGACATCTTTTATTCCTGTTTGTCATTTGTGTGGTGTTAAGGGACATAAATGTCCCGATTGTCCTTCTAAGAAAGTCCAAAAAGTTGGAAGATGTTTTAAAGTCTGTAATGACCAAACACCCTTCTGTTCAGGAACAGTTAATGGACTTAATTTATCTACCATTTTACGAGACACTGGATGCACATGTATAGTCATTTCTGATAAGCTGTTCCCTAATCTTAAAGAAACTCATTCCTCTGCTATTCTTTCAGACTACTTGGGCCTTACAGACACTTTTCCTACCATCCGTTGTTACATTAGGTCTAAATGGTTCACAGATTGGTCTGAAGCCGTTCTAGCTCCCATCACTTCTTGCTCCGTACTAATAGTTAATGTAAAAGGTGCCATTCTTCCTTCTGAGGTTAACCTTTCATCACCCAAGATGGACATAAGCTTTTCAGATCCTCTTCCTGTAGAGTCAGAGAAGCCTCTCGAAAGTTCAGATGAGACAATGTCTCGGAATATTCATGTGAGGTTAGAAACCAATGATACTACTCTCGAAAGCAAGATAGTAGAATCACTGGTTCACTTGTTAGATGAAAGTAAGGATATCACCTCCGATACTATAAATGTCTTGACTAGGGCTCGGACCAAAGCTCAGGCTTCTCCTACTGTCCATCCTTTGATTTTCCCTGACTTTAAGCCTCTAGATATATCAAAGGACTCCTTTGTCAATTTACAACGTAATTGCCCTTCTCTTCAGAATTGCCATAATGCCGCTAAACAAAATCAAGTTATCCAAAGGAAAAACTTTTCCTATAAATTTGAATATATAAAAGGTATCTTGTATAAATGAGTATGCAAATTAAATTCAGATGAGATAGATTATTCCATCTTAGTTGTTCCAAGTCAATGCAGAGAGACTGTTCTTAAAATGGCTCATGATATACCAGTGGCCAGACATTTCTCGCATCGTAAAACCTTAAATAAAATTAAGGAAACCTATTTTTGGCCCAAAATGTCCTCAGATATCACTACCTATTGTAGATCGTGTAAAGTTTGCCAACTGTCATCCTCCCGAGGTACCAGGCGAGTACCTATGGTAAAAATGCTAATCTTTACAGTACCATTTGAAAGCTTAGCTACTGACATCGTTGGTCCTTTATCTCCACTTTCATCTGGGGGACATAGATATATATTAACATTAGTTGATTATGCTTCGAGTTTCCCTGAAGCTGTACCCTTAAAGTCCATAACTCATACAGAGGTGGCTGAAGCCTTTTGTCCATCTTCTCCAGAGTTGGCATCCCTAGAGAAATTTTGTCTGACAGTGGGACACAATTCACATCTGACTTAATGCAACATCTATACCAACTTATGGGAGTGAAGCCTCTCTTCACCACACCCTATCATCCCAGCTGTAATGGGAGGATTGAGCTCCAGCATTCGGTTCTCAAGTCCATTTTAAGGAAATTTGCTCCCTTAAACCTGAGTGGCATCGTTACCTACCCTGTGCTTTGATGAAATTAAGACAAATGTGCGACATCTGGGTATCTTTATTGTAGACGTTTCGCCATCAGTGGCTTTATCAATACAAATTCTAGGACATAACTTGAAGACAGTAGAACTATATACAGAAGATGAGGTAATCAGTCCCTCAACCTAGGAGTAGGTGCGAAGAGCACCATAGTCGTGGGTAGGTGCTCTTCGCACCTACTCCTAGGTTGAGGGACTGATTACCTCATCTTCTGTATATAGTTCTACTGTCTTCAAGTTATGTCCTAGAATTTGTATTGATAAAGCCACTGGATGGCGAAACGTCTACAATAAACATACCCAGATATTGCACATGTCTTAATTTCATCTTGTCGGTATTATATACCATTCTTACACTACCCTGTGCTTTGTTTGCCATGAGGGAAGTTCCCAGTGACTCTTTGGGGTTTTCACCTTTTGAACTTCTCTATTGTAGACAGGCCAGAGGTCCATTGTCCATCCTTCATGACTTATGGACTAATGAAGACGTAAATGCTGAGGTTCAGTCTTCTTATCAGTTTCTCCTTGACCTTAGATCCAAACTTGAGGAGACTTCTGGCATAGTTTCGAAAAACTTACACTTGTCAATGGACCAGTACAAAACCTATCTTGATTCTAAAAGTCAGAGGAGAAGTTTTAAAGTAGGTGATGAGGTTCTGGTACTTTTACCAATAAAATCAAATAAATTATTAGTAGCATGGAATGGTCCGTATAAGGTACTGAAAATTTGTGGGAAGGTTGATTACCTCATAAAAGTCAAGGGAAAACCTAAGCTTTATCATATCAACATTCTTAAGAAATTTTACCGAAGAAATTCGGTTAACTGCTTGAATGACTTTGATTTAGTTTTTCCACACAAACTTGATAAGTCAACTGAGGAGTGTAAGGTGTGCGTAATTGACACCTCTAACGCAGACTATGACAGAGAACTACATGACTTGGTGACTCTTGACCACTCGGGTGCAACAAACATTAATATTAATGAGTCTTTGGATGACCATAAGAAACATGAACTACTTCAATGTGTGAGTAACTTCTCAGACGTTTTTACTGATATTCCAGGTGTCACCTCCACGGTAGTCCATAAGATTGACTTAGTCACGGACAATCCTATCAAACGGATATTATACACAGTTCCAGTTCACCTTAGGGATGCATTTGACAGAGAGGTAGACAAATTATTAAAACTAAAGATCACTGAACCTTCAGAATCTGCATATTGCTCACCAGTAGTCATGGTTAAGAAGGAGGATAATTCATGTAGACTTGCTATTTACTTCAGAGGCCTTAATGCTATAACTCGGTGGGATGCTGAGCCTATGCTCTTAATAGATAGCGATCTACAAAAATTTTATGACTCTTCCTTCTTTTCAGAGATTGATATTGAGCAGGCATATCATCAAGTAATGTTACATCCTTCTTCTAAGCAGTACACCGCTTTTCCTACCCACCACGGACTGATGCAGTATAGAACTATGCCCTTCGGTTTGGTAACTGCCTGTGCTACCTACGTGAGACTCATGAGAAAGGTCTTGGGCAATATGCCAAATGTTTCAGTTTATTTTGATAACATTTACGTAATGACATCCACGTGGGGCAAGCATATCCTAATATTAACATCAGTTTTACTTAGGTTACGCTCACTTGGCCTCACTGCCAAGCTAAAAAAATGCTTCCTTGAATATAACAAGATTAGATATCTCGGACTGATCCTTTCTAATAGCTCTTTGCAGCCTCTCCCCAGTAAGATCAAAGCTTTATTAGAATTTAAATTCCCCAAAACCAAGAAGCTTATGCGTAGCTTTCTTGGTTCTGTAAATTTTTATGCACGGTTTATCCCGAACCTTACTGATCTTACAGGTATCTTATCTGATTTCCTTAAAAAGTCTGTGAAGGAACCGCTTGAACTTTCCAACGTCGCTCGAGAAAAGTTTAATGAGATTAAAAATATCTTCTCGAAAGACCCTATACTTAAGATTCCATATATTTATAAAACATTTTGTTTAAGAACTGATGCCTCCAATACTGGCTTAGGTGCAGTGCTACTACAATACCATGATGGTACTCCCTTCCCTGTATGCTTCCTAAGCCGGAAACTCCTTCCTGCAGAAACGAGATACTCCACCATAGAAAAGGAATGTTTGGCCATCGTGTGGGGTATCTCCAAACTTAAATTTTATTTACTGGGAAAAGAATTCATTTTAGATGGATCACAAACCTTTGATATACCTAGAAACTTTTAAGGGAACCAACAGTCGCCTCTTGAGGTGGACTCCAAGCTTTTAAGTTTCATATTGTGTATATCAATGGTTCATTCAATTATTTCTCTGACTGGTTAAGTCGTGACAGTCAGTAGAAGATTTGTTGCCTTACGCAACTTCCACATTTTATAACTTTTTCCTCGCTTATTCTTCTTATACTTCTTATACTTCTTTGTATGGGGGAGTGTGAGGGAAAAGTTCAACAGATAGGAGTAGCGAGAGAGTATATGGTAATGATAGTTTGATTGCCAGCTACTTGTCAAGGTAGGGTAAGTCTAGCTCCCGCTATCCCCCCTTTTTCCCCACCCGAAAAGTTGACGTGTGGGGCTCCGGCCAAACAGAAATCACTCGACTCACAGCTCCCAGCACAACTTTAAGTAAAATCCTGCTCCTATTCTAGTAGGCTTATTTGTTGAAAGTTTCACTTTTGACCAATAATAAACTTAGTGTTTTCAGCCTTGCTCTAAGTTGACTGTTGTAATAATCACCACGTCTTTTAGGTATTGTACTTATCATGGAGAGTGATTTCTTAAGCAGTGGGTAACCTGTCTCTCTTTCCAGCTTGGAATGACAGATCGGGTCACCTGCCAACCAACGAGAAGTGTTGAAGGAGAAGAACTTTTGCAAAAGTCGGGAGACGTCACTGTTTGGATCTACCTACCTGATTAACTGTAGGCGACAGGAGACAACAACCCCTCATCTTTGTAGTGGTAAAGAACCTGCTTTCCTGTCATCTGGACTGACTATTCAAGGCTTTAGACTCCGTGAAGAACTAGCCGTTGGGTTGTCGCCAACACCTGTGACTCCCCATCCCCCCACATCATCATCAACGGCTACAATTTCTACAAGACGGTGTCAACCTCCACCAGACACCCCAGTATCACTGTATATGACTTAAGAAATCGTAATGACACGATTGCAAATAAACCATACCCCCGGCCGGGATTGAACCCGCGGTCATAGAGTCTCAAAACTCCAGCCCGTCGCGTTAGCCACTAGACCAGCTAGCCACAATAAGATTCATCCAACTAGGTATATTTCTACACCATAGGAAAGTTAGCACAGGCACCTCTGTGACCACAAATGCAAGTTTTTACAGACGAATCTCCAGCTAGCGTGGCCGTGACGAACTCTAGCTCAAGTCCCTTCACTGCCGTCAACATGACTTAAGAAATCGTAATGACACGATTGCAAATAAACCATACCCCCGGCCGGGATTGAGTCTCAAAACTCCAGCCCGTCGCGTTAGCCACTAGACCAGCTAGCCACAATAAGATTCATCCAACTAGGTATATTTCTACACCATAGGAAAGTTAGCACAGGCACCTCTGTGACCACAAATGCAAGTTTTTACAGACGAATCTCCAGCTAGCGTGGCCGTGACGAACTCTAGCTCAAGTCCCTTCACTGCCTTCAACATGACTTAAGAAATCGTAATGACACGATTGCAAATAAACCATACCCCCGGCCGGGATTGAACCCGCGGTCATAGAGTCTCAAAACTCCAGCCCGTCGCGTTAGCCACTAGACCAGCTAGCCACAATAAGATTCATCCAACTAGACATTACAATTTCTTAAGTCATGTTGACGGCAGTGAAGGGACTTGAGCTAGAGTTCGTCACGGCCACGCTAGCTGGAGATTCGTCTGTAAAAACTTGCATTTGTGGTCACAGAGGTGCCTGTGCTAACTTTCCTATGGTGTAGAAATATACCTAGTTGGATGAATCTTATTGTGGCTAGCTGGTCTAGTGGCTAACGCGACGGGCTGGAGTTTTGAGACTCTATGACCGCGGGTTCAATCCCGGCCGGGGGTATGGTTTATTTGCAATCGTGTCATTACGATTTCTTAAGTCATGTTGACGGCAGTGAAGGGACTTGAGCTAGAGTTCGTCACGGCCACGCTAGCTGGAGATTCGTCTGTAAAAACTTGCATTTGTGGTCACAGAGGTGCCTGTGCTAACTTTCCTATGGTGTAGAAATATACCTAGTTGGATGAATCTTATTGTGGCTAGCTGGTCTAGTGGCTAACGCGACGGGCTGGAGTTTTGAGACTCTATGACCGCGGGTTCAATCCCGGCCGGGGGTATGGTTTATTTGCAATCGTGTCATTACGATTTCTTAAGTCATGTTGACGGCAGTGAAGGGACTTGAGCTAGAGTTCGTCACGGCCACGCTAGCTGGAGATTCGTCTGTAAAAACTTGCATTTGTGGTCACAGAGGTGCCTGTGCTAACTTTCCTATGGTGTAGAAATATACCTAGTTGGATGAATCTTATTGTGGCTAGCTGGTCTAGTGGCTAACGCGACGGGCTGGAGTTTTGAGACTCTATGACCGCGGGTTCAATCCCGGCCGGGGGTATGGATCACTGTATATATTAAAACGTTGAATTCAAATGTCATTTTTAAATTTTATTTTTCATTTTTCTTTCAAATAGGATACACCTTCATGTTGCACTGTTTTATCTTTGCATTAATAAATAATAGTGTTTATCTTTGTGAATTATTATTTCTTTTTCTATTCATTAATTTTCCTGAGGAGGAGCCAGCCTTGGTAATACTGTCTGAAGTTGTTACAGGGCTGAGTAAGCCTTCACGAAGGCACTGGACAGGCACCTGATGAACCAGGCTGTGATTCGTATATCGGTTTACATGTGGCGATCAGAATTAGCCTGGTTGATCAGGCCCTAATCCACCAACAGGCATGGTCACAGACCGAGGCCTCGGGGGCGTCGACTTCCGAAGTCCTCTCCAGGTATACTCCAGACTGGATGCAAAGCCAGTATAGTAATAGTGAAGGTGAACACTACTGTATGCACACTAAGTGGCCTCAAACCCCTGTTACTCAACAATAAAGGAATAAAATAACTTTCCTGATCATATCAAGACAACTAAAGTATAAAACAATTTAATATAAAGCCAAATATTAAATGTGATGAATGAAGCCACACAGAGCCAAGATATTTTTGTAATTCCTCATAATAGTTAATAACTAATTTAGTGATCATTTACGCTCGTTTTTTGTATAATTTGTGACACTTATGGTCATACGTACGTGCCGTAGATTATATTAAATGTACGTTAAGGATTACTTAGTCAATTATTAACTATTATGAATAATTATATAAACTTAAGAGGGGCTCCTATGGAATTAAATCACTTTATTGGGTTATTCTAGGGTAAATCTATGTAATGAATATTTAATACCACTATAAAGAAATAATTTGTATGATATGCAAACCTGTATAAAAATTTACCTACTTGAAATATCTCAGTCCTGAAGCACCAGGAGAGTTTTTTCCTGAAGTAACTTACTAAGAACTGCACACTTGTGCTAAGCATAATATAGTCTTACCTTGCTTAGTATCTGAGCCAGTTCCTCAGAGAACCATGTGATTGTTGTATCTGAGTCAGTTCCTCAGAGAACCATGTGATTGTTGTATCTGAGTCAGTTCCTCAGAGAACCATGTGATTGTTGTATCTGAGTCAGTTCCTCAGAGAACCATGTGATTGTTATATTATGTGTTACCGAGCACTCGCAAGCTGTTAGTCTTTATACTACGTTCACTTTAAGACAATGTGGGCGGGGCTCTATTGTCTTACATTTTCTTGTTAGTAACTCACGAGATGTTGGCAGTGTAGTGTTGGCACTAACATGGTGTGATAGACCGAGGAAATAACGAGATGTTGGCAGTGTAGTTTTGGCATTAAGATGGTGTGATAGACCGAAGAAATAACGAGATGTTGGCAGTGTAGTTTTGGCACTAATGTGTTGTGACAGTGAGCTACACTTGACCTTGGTACTGATAATTGATGCTATTCTTCAACCTGCCCATGTTATCGTACTGCACTACAGTAAATATCAATGTTTGGTATCAACGTTATTAGATAAATAGGCTTTTACACGTAGCGTAAATTTAACATATTTTTTTCTGTTGGTCTCATGAAAGGTTTCACGTGAGTCTTCTTTTAAGTTTTTTTATGAATAATCTCTAGTTTATATATAGTATATACTGAGATTATTAAATATTATATTTGATGCAGTAGTCAGTCTTCACATAATGTTCAGCAAACTTGTTTTTCCTCAAAATAGAAACAATTGGTGTATCTTCGCTGCCAGGCGTTACCAGCTATTTTAAGTCCCTCAGAGACTGCAGATTAAATATGTGTAAATTAAAGATAATTGTGCAAACTAAGTGGGAGACCAAATAACTCCCAAAATGTTCCATCAAATGTTTCGCAGTACATGACCTTCACCAGCTCTTAACACACACTTAGCGACTGTATAGTTGACATATTTACCTTTCTAGGAAGGTTTAGCTAGGTTTATACAGTAGTAACTAACCGTAGATATTTTTAATGTAGTCCTAGGAACTAAAAATAGGTAGGATTAGGCTTTTAATATTGGCAGATACTAGCTAGGGAGAACTGGTAGCCCAAAATTCTAAGGAAGAGAGAGACGCCAACTCTCACTTGAAATTTAAACTCCATGACGATAAGACGTGCCGCGTCAAACTGCTCAGATTCCTACCATTACACTTGACCTGCAGACAACAACATCTTAAGTACTGTGGACATTAGTCTTCTCTAGGCAAACCGCAGTAGACAAGACCTCTGTTTACAACCAGCATAGTTGGCCAACATTTCTTGTGAATCGTAAGTTGGGATCATCTGTGGGAGTAAAACCAGATGGACAAGTGAACACTAAATAAGTCCATCACTGCAAGAGTTACTGAGGAGTGAGGGAACAGACAACTCCACACCACTAAGTGAGTATATCCTTCACTCCTGTATTGCTAGGAATTTCTTACAAGACAAGTAGTAACTGGAAATATGTTGCAAGAGCCACTTGTGACCCTGGGTACTACCTCAGGGTGTCTGTGTCAACAGTACTTGTCTAGAGGGGGGGGCACTTCTGACCCTGGGTACTGTTGAGAAATGGCATTACCAGCTAAGGTTAAAGAGTTTTTACTTAACTTAGAAAGACAGCTCATCGCCTGAACAGCCGATCCTGCAGACGAGGTCTTGAGAAGCTGTCGAAGTCATCTCTCAACGGGCTGTAAAGATTTATAATTTGTAAGATTATAAATTACCACTAGGGGGTGTTATGTCAGCATATTTCATTCACTGATTGCTGACAAATTACATACTTGTTTGGACTCAAAAGTCCGCACCTTACTGCCGACTATAGGTTAATTACAAACTCCTTGCGACTCAAGAACTGCGCAGTCCCCTGTACTACAAGAAATTCGTAACCTACCTTGCTCTTGTAGCGTGAGCTATGGTGTTCTTCACACCTTCGACAGGTATCGGTGACTTGATAGAAGCTGAAGTGTCCTTCGATGTCCACGTCTTCCATAGTCTAGGAATACGCACACTGGTACACGATGTTCCACAAGATTTGTCTTTATTGTTCACAATCTTATCACTAAAGAAGCTGATCACACTTCTCTTAAGTGTTTATTGTGTTTTATGAGATACTTTGTTCACACTAACGCACAGATCGTTCTTTGTTGGTTATCCTGGCGTCAATGTCACTCTCAGTAGAGTCAAAAGTAATCTGAACACGCCACAGCGCCCCACGCCGTTACTGCCCCTTGCACAAAGGAAAAGCTGACATAGTACTTTTGCTTCCTTGCCACTTCCTCGATGAAGCAAAGCAGAATGTTTAAATCTTGCTGTCTTAAGCATAGACAACAATGTCCACTATCTTTAGTATAGTAATAAAGTGGGAGCAGGATTTTCCTTAATTATCCTGCTAAAGTAAGAGATGTACTGTCTCTTATTAAACTACACTTTGCAACACTGCAAGGAGCGTCGGTCGAAGCGACCACGTCCCATACTCATACTGCATCTGCTATCAATTACTCGCTGTAGCAGTAAACAAGATGCTTGCCGCTTCTGAGAGGGCTGGGCGCCTCAGGGCTGAAAGGGGCTGAAGGAGGCTGATACCCCCCTCCTGGAGAAAATTTCTCCACACTGGGGGGCGGCAGAGGTCCGCTGCAGGTGAACTATTCATCACTTAACATTAATTTAATTTTCTCACTCGCCACCACTGCTGCTTGTCTTTTCTGAACAGCTTTAGTCTGTGTGGTTTCTGGAGAATCACTAATTTTGTTTTCAACACTGTGTAATTCTAACGGTAATAGTTTATTTATTGTCCGCTTATTCACTACACTTTTGCTTAAAACATCAACTGTCCTGATGATTCCATTTGCATCAGGATATATGGTCTCAATTTTTCCAAGTGGCCATTGGGATATCGGACCATCACTGTCGATAATCACTATGTCACCAGGTCTTAAGGACTTATGATTTTCAGGAACACCAGCTCCATAGAAGTGTTCTCTCAATGAGGTGAGATAGTCTTCTCGCCAAATTTTCTCCCAACGTTCAATTACTTTATTAAGGTGTTTGAATTTACGTCTGAGTTGCTCAGGTTCGAAATAAGTAGGATCCTCTATGATTTCTTTATCATTCATGGGAGGAACAGGTTCGAGCCTTCTGCCATGGAGTAAATGAGATGGACATAACACTTCTAAATTGTCCAGATCATCGGTAACATAAGTTAGAGGTCTGTTGTTGACTGTATTTTCTATTTCAGTCACAACTGTACAGAATTCTTCTAAGTCGATTCTTTGACGATGAAGAGTCTTCCTTAAACAACGTTTTACAATGCCGATCATTCTTTCATCAAATCCGCCGTGCCATGGAGATTTAGGAGGAATGTATTTCCAACGACAACTGCCTTGATTCAGCATCTGTTGTACTTCTGGTTCATCAAAGATGTTGCTTATATAAACAGCACCAGTAACAAAGTTCGTTTCATTATCTGAAATCATCAGTCTGGGACATGCCCTTCTGGCTGCAAACCTTCTGAATAATTTGATAAAGGTTTCAGCAGACATGTCAGTGGCTACTTCTAGATGTACTGCTCTAGTTGTAGCACAAGTGAACAAACAGATGTACACCTTGATGGGAACTTTGTCAACTGTTTTGGTTAAAATTATTGGTCCAGTGTAATCTACACCTGTCACCTCAAATGGGGTGACATGACAAACTCTTTCAGAGGGATATGGAGGTGGACCTGGATACTGACATACTCACATATCGTAGTGACGACAAGTAATACAGTCCTTTATTTGTTTTTTCACACTTTGTCGACCTTGAAGTATCCAGTAGGATTGTCGTATATGACAAAGTGTGTCAGCTACAATCAGTTTTGTTAGCCAATGATTCTTGGGGATCAATATTGGATGTATGGCTTCTTTAGGTAGTGAAGAATTATGAATTCTTCCTCGACATCTTATAATCTTTTCTGAGTCGAGATATAGTTATAAAGAATTAATCGTGACAGGTTTCTTTGGGGATTTATCTTGTGTTTCCAGAAATTTATATTCTGTAGAGAAAACATCTTTCTGTATTAGTTTCACCCAGTATTTAATGGGTTCAAGACATTCATAATCAGGTTTTATTCCTTTAATGAATTTAAAGACAAGAGCTGTAACTCTTAAGAGTCTACCCAAAGATGAGTATTTAGATCCATCAATGACTCTTTCTGTTGTGTCTGCAGTATTTACACAACTTATTTCTGCTGTGTTCAAGCAGACTGTTTCTTCTGGCATAATGTGAGCTTTTTGCTGAGGCCAGTTATTTTCATTAGAGAGCCAGTTCGGTCCGTGGAGCCATAATTTATTATCCACAAATTTCTTGAGTGGGACACCACGTGACAACATGTCAGCTGGATTCTCTTGGGTAGAGACGTGAAGAAAGAGATAATCTCTCTGCATCTCTTTTATTTCTGCTACTCTGTTCTGTACATAGACCAACTTACTCTTATTATTTCTTAACCACTGGAGAACTGCTTCATTATCACTCCATATCACGGTTTTTTTCAATAGTGAGATGATCAAGTACTTTGTTGAGACAGACAGCTAATTTTGTACCTACATAGAGTGCTGTCAGTTCCAATTGTGGTACTGTTCTGACCTTCAAGGGTGCTACCCTGGCCTTTGAAGTAATTAGTGTACTTCCTTCAGCATTACTCATGTAAGCTACAGCGCCATAACCTCTGGTTGACGCATCACAGAACACATGTAATGTGTAATTGTTTCCCTCTTGACCTATTTGTCTGGGAAATGTAATTTGATGAAGTTGCTTAAACTCCTTGGATATTTCATCCCATGCTTGACTCATTTCTAGAGGCAATTTTTCATCCCATCCAAATTTGAGCTTCCATGCATCTTGCATAAGCATTTTACTCTTTATGGTAATTGGTGAGACGAGTCCTAGAGGATCAAAACATTGTGATACCTCTGACAGTAAACTACGTTTAGTGAGTGTACTGCATGATTTATTGTTTATCTTTTTGAGACTCAGAGTATCTTCCTGTGTGTTCCAATTAAGTCCCAGCATATTGTTGCAATCAGGAATTTCAGCTTCAGGGAAATCTTCTTTGATAAGTTCCCTTAATTGCTTTGAATTTGTATTCCACATCCTTAGAGGCATATTTGCTTCTTTCATCTCCTTGTTAGCTTCTCTCTGTAAGGATTTCAAATCCTCCTCTTTATTGACAGTACCTTGAAGATTGTCCACATAGAAACTTTTCTTTAAGATTTCTTTGAAGGGACTTTCAGATTTCTTCAAATGTGTATTCAGAGTAGCTTTTAGTAAGAATAGAGAGGATGTTGCACCAAATAATACTGATTTGAAACGATAAGTTTTCACAGGACTTTGAAGATCATGTGGATTTTCAGGCCACAAGAATCGAGTATAATCTCTATCTATTTCTTGTAGTCCTACTCTTAAGAAAGCTTTGGAAATATCAGCCGTGTAGGCATATGAGTTTGTGAGAAATTTCATAAGCACGTCCCCAAGCTTCTCAGTTAGTGAGGGTCCGGTCATCAGACAGTCATTAAGACTTGCTACATCTTTATTTGCACGTGCATTGCAATTATATACAACACGTAGTGGAGTGGTTTCAGAATCTTTTCTGACTCCATGGTGGGGGAGATAATGAGCTTCTGTCTTCAACTTATCTTCGACTATTTCCTCAATGAATTTATTGTCCAACTGTTCTTGTATGATATTATCATAGACAGTCAGTAGCTCTGGATTCTTCCTGAGCTCATGTATTTGTGCTTTCATTTGTCTGAAAGCCATGCGATAATTGTTAGGTAGATGTGGTGGATTTAATTTCCATGATAACCTAACCCAATACTGTCCATCTTTATACTTGACAGTGTCCAAATATTGGTTATAAGTCTGAGACTCTTGTGGGCTTGGTGTATTTACATCAATACCTATCGCATCTAAATCCCACAACTTATCAACTGGTTCATTCATTTCTTCCAGTAATGATAATTTTTGCTGTTGTACATGATCAGCGGTTATTCTCGTAACTAGTACATTCTCCACTGAATCAATATCAGCTTCTTTCCCACTTTGAGAGGGAATGGGACCACATATCATGTGGCCTCCTGCTATTTTCAGCAAGTGAACATCATGTTTACTTACTATATTTTGCACAAAACAGTGATAATAATCACTTCCAATGATTAAATCAATTGGACTAATAGTGTCCGTCTGTATGTCAGGACAGGTTAACTTGACCTTAGCTGCTTTCAGTGATGCAACTGTTTCTTTTAGTCCCTGGATCTGCACAGACTTAGGCAAATCATCTACTACCACAGCTTCTACTGTCTTTTTCCTGTTTCCTAGACCAACAGTGATTCTGGCTAGGTCATATGTCTGTTTACCAGAATTGTGGAAAAAGCCAGCTATGTCTAACTGTATGTTGGCATAGGGTTGTTTATTCAGTTTCTGCAACACTGTCCTTCTTATGAAGGACCTTTGTGAGCCTTGATCAAATAGTGTTAGCACATTGGTTTTGTGTAATTTATTAGATAACTCAACTCGAGCTATCGGGAGAGCAGTTGCTTTAAACTTATCTCTCACATTTAATGCTGTTGCTTGTTGACTTCCTGATTCTGAGGAAGTCTTCTGCTGTTAAGCAAAAGTATTTGGGCATAATGCTGTATGATGCATACCCTTGCATTTAAAACACTTCTTCAGTGAGCATTTTCCTCCCTTGTGTTCACCTAAACACTTGATGCACCTTTTCAGCTGATGAACACGTTGTTTACATGCCTCCATTGATGTGTATTGACTACAATACTGTGCCCAATGTGTTCCATCAAAAAGTACAAATTTTGGAGTACGTTTATGTATGTCAGTCTGTTTACTGTTTGTTGTATTCACAGCTTGATAAATGCCTATGTGGGATTTCCCATCCTGTGGTTTAGTGGGAGTAGGTATACTCTTTTTATACTGAGTTGAAGGTTTATTATCCACTGGATTTGTGGATTTTTCATCTTGTCTCGTTGCTTGCATGCATGAAACTATTGTTTGTAAACCATTGCTAATTTCTTCACAAGTGAAATAGCGTTTATTGAACATAATATTTAATCGTTCAATAGTTTGTGGTGACAACTTATCTTGTACAATACCACTGATAAACCAATCACATTGCCTTAGGTCATATTTAGCACCTAGAGATCTGAGACTATTGTCTAATGTGATTCTAAATGCCTGTAAGTCTGAAAAACAGTGTTTGGGTGGCTTCAAACTTGATATTAAGACTGCAAGTCTAACTCTAGCCTTGTCAGCATCGAAGTAATTGTCTGCTAAGACACGTAAGGTTATTTGATAATTACCTTTAACCACTGGAAATGACTTAATCAGTTCATAGGGTTCTCCCTTCACAAGACATTTAAGATAATTGAACTTAGCAATCTCATCTAAGTCAGTTGGTGAATTTACTATGGATTGAAAACCACTAATGAATTCTTCATAATTATGACCTTGGAAAATAGGTAATGACAATGTATGTAAGCTTGGTAATGGGACACTTGTTGTTACAGGTGTAACAGGTGTTTGACCACTAGTTACAGTAGGTCTCTGTGACAGAGTTTTGCGGCAGATAGCCTGTACTCCTGTCCACCTTAATTGTTGATTACTAAGAGTATCCAAAACATTTTTAATTTCATCCTCAGATGGGTCTGATTCAAGAAATTAATTTTCATAATGTGTATAGTCTGAATTAATTATTTTCAGACATTGTGCAAGTAATTCAAATTTGACCTCAAGATCATCAAAATCTATGTTTGAATCTTGAGTTAATCCTATATGGACTGAAATTAGATTTTCTAATTGTGTAATCTTAGTCTGTAAAGACTGAAACTGAGTTTTCAAACAAGCCATTTTAATGGTATATCGAAAATTCTAGCACCAGGCCTGGTGGCCTGGTGGTTAATGCTCTCGCTTCACACAGTGAGGGCCTGGGTTCGATTCCCAGCCAGAGTAGAAACATTGGACATGTTTCTTTCCACCTGTTGACTATGTTCCCCATCAGTAAAATGGGTACCTGGGTGTTAGTCGACTGGTGTGGGTTGCATCCTGGGACACTGACCTAAGGAGGCCTGGTCACAGACCGGGCCGCGGGGGCGTTGACCCCCGGAACTCTCTCCAGATAAACTCTCCAGATAAACCACACTTAGAGTGTTTAAAAATCACTGTACTGCTATAAACAGCTGAGTTTTTGTTATGCTTAAGTCAGCAATAATCGAGTCAGACACTACTGACCTACTAAGCTTAACCTCAGGGTCAATGACCATGAAGGGTACAGAGTACATATGGCTGGTGTTTATGGCTTGAGTTTGCTGGGTCAGCCTGACCACGATGATTAATCGTAAATAACGATGTTATACACTTCATTCACTATACACTATAAATGTCACTGTATAACTGTAAATCACACGTGAATATTTCTTACACATATATAAATGTCACTGTTAATATATATTTGAAAGCTTACACTTTATATATAAGTTCCTTTAATACAATAGATATATCTACAAGAAACAAACTTTAACACAATCTTGTCTCTTCATTTCTGTCTATAAACATTATAAACACAATGTGTATATACACTCAGACAAACCGAACATCACTTGTGTTGTTGTTGTCTTAATCAGCACTTCTTCAAGTTTGGAGCAGTGGATGCCGGGTGCCATCCCCCGTTTTCTTGTTGGGTGAGTCACCCAGCTCCCGTTTTCTTTGGGTGAACGCTGGGTGAGCGCCCGTTTTCTTTTGGCTGCCCATTCTCTGTGATTGAGTCTGGAGGGACTCATTTATACTGATTTATATTGTAAAACACTAGTTTTACAGCTTTTTTCGAAGGACCTTGGCTCGTAGGTTATTTGTACACTGTAGTACAACATATTTGGACCACAGTGTGGCCTTTATCCGGTTCGAGCACGACTAATTTGTTGAAAAATGGCATTACCAGCTAAGTTTAAAGAGTTTTTTCTTAACTTAGAAAGACAGCTCATCGCCTGCACAGCCGCCTCTGAAGACGAGGTCTTGAGAAGCTGTCGAAGTCATCTCTCAACGGGCTGTAAAGATTTATAATTTGTAAGATTATAAATTACCCTTAGGGGGTGTTATGTCATCATATTTCATTCACTGATTGCTGACAAATTACATACTTGTTTGGACTCAAAAGTCCGCACCTTACTGCCGACTATAGGTTGATTACAAACTAATTGCGACTCAAGAACTGCACAGTCCCCTGTACTACAAGAAATTTGTAACCTACCTTGCTCTTGTAGCGTGAGCTATGGTGTTCTTCACACCTTCGACATGTATCGGTGAATTGATAGAAGCTGAAGTGTCCTTGGATGTCCACGTCTTCCATAGTCTAGGAATACGCACACTGGTACACTATGTTCCACAAGATTTGTCTTTATTGTTCACAATCTTATCACTAAAGAAGCTGATCACACTTCTCTTAAGTGTTTATTGTGTTTTATAAGACACTTTGTTCACACTAATGCACAGATCGTTCTTTGTTGGTTATCCTGGCGTCAGTGTCACTCTCAGTAGTGTCAAAAGTAATCTGAACGCGCCACAACGCCCCACGCCGTTACCGCCCCTTGCACAAAGGAAAAGCTGACATAGTACTTTTGCTTCCTTGCCACTTCCTCGATGAAGCAAAGCAGAATGTTTAAATCTTGCTGTCTTAAGCATAGACAACAATGTCCACTATCTTTACTATGGTAATAAAGTGGGAGCAGGATTTTCCTTAATTGTCCTGCTAAAGTAAGAGAAGTACTGTCTCTTATTAAACTACACTTTGCAACACTGCAAGGAGCGTTGGTCGAAGCGACCACATCCCATACTCATACTGCATCTGCTATCAATTACTCGCTGTAGCAGTAAACAAGATGCTTGCCCCTTCTGAGAGGGCTGGGACCCTCAGGGCTGAAAGGGGCTGAAAGGGGCTGAAGGGGGCTGACACCCCCCTCCTGGAGAAAATTTCTCCACAGGTACTATCTTAGGGTGACTGTGTCAACAATACTTGTCTGGAGGCACTTGTGAGCCTGGGTACTATCTCAAGGTGTCTATGTCAGCAGTACTTGTCTATGGGGGGGGGCAGTTGCGAGCCTGGGTACCATCTCAAGGTGTCTGTCAACAATACTTGTCTGGGGACACATGTGTGCCTGGGTACTTTCTCAGGGTGTCTGTCAACAGTACTTGTCTGGTGGGCACTTTTGAGCCTGGGTACTATCTCAGCATGTCTGTGTCAACAGTACTTGTCTGGGGGCACTTGCTAGCCTGGGTGCTATCTCAGGGTGTCTGTGTCAACAATACTTGTCTGGGGGCACATGTGTGCCTGGGTACTTTCTCAGGGTGTCTGTGTCAACAGTACTTGTCTGGTGGGCACTTTTGAGCCTGGGTACTATCTCAGCATGTCTGTGTCAACAGTACTTGTCTGGGGGCACTTGCTAGCCTGGGTGCTATCTCAGGGTGTCTGTGTCAACAGTACTTGTCTGGGGGCACTTGTTAGCCTGGGTACTATCTCCGGGTGTCTTGGTCAACAGTACTTGTCTGGGGGCACTTGTTAGCCTGGGTACTATCTCAGAGTGTCTGTGTCAACAGTACTTTTCTCGGGGGCACTTGTGAGCCTAGTTACTATCTTAGGGTGTCTGTGTCAACAGTACTTGTTTGGGGGCACTTGCTAGCCTGGGTGCTATCTCAGGGTGTCTGTGTCAACAGTACTTGTCTGGGGGCACTTGTTAGCCTGGGTACTATCTCCGGGTGTCTTGGTCAACAGTACTTGTCTGGGGGCACTTGTTAGCCTGGGTACTATCTCAGAGTGTCTGTGTCAACAGTACTTTTCTCGGGGGCACTTGTGAGCCTGGGTACTATCTTAGGGTGTCTGCGTCAACAGTACTTGTCTGGGGGGGCACTTGCTAGCCTGGGTACTATCTTAGGGTGTCTGTGTCAACAGTACTTGTCTGGGGGGGCACTTGTGAGCCTGGGTACTATCTCAGGGTGTCTGTGTCAACAGCACTTGTCTGGAAGCACTTGTTAGCCTGGGTACTATCTCAGGGTATCTGTGTCAACAGTACTTGTCTGGGGGCAGTTGTGAGCCTGGGTACTATCTCAGGGTGTCTGTGTCAGCAGTACTTGTCCAGAAGCTTTTGTTAGCCTGGATACTATCTCAAGGTGTCATTGTCAAAAGGACTTGTCTGGGGAGCACTTTTGAGCCTGGGTACTATCTCACTGTGTCTGTGTCAACAGTGCTTGTCTGGGGGCAGTTGTGAGCCTCGGTACTATCTCAGGGTGTCTGCGTCAACAGTACTTGTCCTTGGGGGGGCACTTGTGAACCTGGGTACTATCTCAGGGTGTCTGTGTCAACAGTACTTGTCTGGGCGGGGGCACTTTTGAGCCTGGGAACTATCTCAGGGTGTCTGTGTCAACAGTACTTGTCTGGGGCGGCACTTGTTAGCCTGGGTACTATCTCAGAGTGTGTGTCAACAGTACTTGTCTGGGGAGGCACTTGTGAGCTTTGGTGCTATCTCAGGGTGTCTGTGTCAACAGTACTTGTCTGGGGGCAGTTGTGAGCCTGGGTACTATCTCAGGGTGTCTGTGTCAACAGGACTTGTCTGGGGGCACTTGTGAGCCTGGGAACTATCTCAGGGTGTCTGTGTCAACAGTACTTGTCTGGGGGCAGTTGTGAGCCTGGGTACTATCTCAGAGTGTCTGTGTCAATAGTACTTGTCTTTGGGGGGGGCACTTGTGAGCCAGGGTGCTATTTCAGGGTGTCTGTGTCAACAGTAGTTGTCTGGGGGGGGGCTCTTTTGAGCCTGGGAACTATCTCAGGGTGTCTGTGTCAACAGTACTTGTCTGGGGGGCACTTATTAGCCTGGGTACTATCTCAAGGTGTCTTTGTCAACAGTACTTGTCTGGGGCACTTGGTAGCCTAGGTACTATCTCAGGGTGTCTGTGTCAACAGTACTTGTCTGGAAGCACTTGTTAGCCTGGGTACTATCTCAGGGTGTCTGTGTCAACAGGACTTGTCTGGGGGCACTTGTGAGCCTGGGTACTATCTCAGGGTGTCTGTGTCAAGAGTACTTGTCTGGGGAGCACTTGTGAGCCTGGGTAGTATCTCAGGGTGTTTGTGTCAACAGTACTTTTCCTAACGGCAGCTTACAAAGGGGCAGTTCGATCAGACATTTCCAGAATTGGTCCTTCTGAACTAAGATGTGCAGTAGCTGGTTTAGCAGACAGATTGGTATCAACTAAGCCACAGTTACGTACCAGGGATTAACAAAACTAGGTTAAGCTACCTCATAGCTGGTCCAAGAGACTTGCCTAAATTAGGTTGGGCTAATCTTACTACTCACATAAGTTTACTATTTACATTGATTTACAGGCAGGCCCGAGTAGGCTAGTTAGCTTGTAAATCAGTTTACAGTAATTTACAGGCAGGCTACAGTAAGCTAGACGAGCTTGTAAATTTTATGATTTTCAATGATTTACAGGCAGGCCAGAGTAGACTAAACTTGTAAATCATTTACATTAATTTACAGGCAGGCCAGAGCAGGCTAGTTTTGCTTGTAAATTTAATTTGCTGTAATTTACAGGCAGGCCGGGTTAGCTTGTAAATTTATTTACAATAATTTAGACAGGCCAGGAAGGCTAGTCTTGCTTGTGAATTAATTATTTACAGTAAATTAAGTAAGCTAGACACAGTTAGGCCAAGATATTTACACTCAATATTATTTACTCACTGATATGTAAGTTGAATTACTGAATTTATTCGTGTAAACCTTGTGAATTTAATCTTGCAAAGACTGCATTTGTACTGGGTGAATTTCATTGTCACTGGCTCATATTAATGTAGGATGTGTGATTTACACCAGAGGCTTAAGTCCTGTAACCATCTATGGGCGTTTAACAGAAAGTTGCTAGGTTAAGCTTTCATAACAATGTTATACATTTATGTTAGGTTTGAGGGCTAACAGCGTACATTTTAATACAAGAATCAAGTCAATATCATAAAGGAAGTCGTTAAGATTATTGAGGAGCTTTAAGACAATTTTTTTTTTATATTTTATTTAAAACGTAATATTACAACATAAAAATTAAATATATAGAAACATTAAGCCTTAACAAACAGGTATCCAAACTATAAAACATAAAACACAGTGCATCATAATAAGTAATCAACATTGCAAACTGTTACAATATAAACTTGGAGCGACCTAGGCCGTACAACATACAAAAGTAAAAAAATAGATAATAGCTCTATGGCCCAACAGGTCCTCCTACCACAACAAATATACTAGAGACCTGCATTAATAAATCATAAACCCTTATTTCCCCCATCATAATAAATGTTATATAAGCAGATAGCAGGACCTCTATCATATATGTTTACGTACATATTATACAATACATGAAACAAGATGACAAAATGATATACCAAATATCAATATTCAAAGTATATAATTACCATGCAAACATGGATTCTAATATCTGAGCCAACATTTCTCTTGTATAATGATCCTTAAAGTCTTAAAAGACACGGGTTCCTATAAACCATCGAACCCAACCCCTGTTCACCACATTTATCTATTAAATACAAGTTCCCCCCCCCTTAAACACCTACCATGACCATCCCCCAACACTCCACCACACAAGACTGCTCAACTTTAATAATGCCACTTACGGCTTACATTACACAGTTCATAATAATGACTGTATTAATACCAGATCTAACAAAACTAACAGATATGTAACAAAGTGTCACATGACACTGGAAGTTTTGAGGTGTTAATTATTATTTATTAAAGATTAGCCGGTATTCTCCCGGCCCGGGCCTTTTCCAAGTGGTGGCCCGGCCTTGGCTCCCTCTTTAGGGAGTGTCTGTGACCTAAGTCTCCCATGGGAGGAGGCACAAGTACCTCCTCATCTTTGGGACCAACTATCCCCAGGCCTAGCCACAAACTAGGCCTCTCTGGTCTGCCATCCCCACCCCAAGGGGGTAAATGGGAATGACAGTCTTATGAGCTAAAGGCTCGGGCTCAGGCACCTACCCTACCCTAGAAGGGTTAGGCATGGTATCGATGAGGTGTTAATTATAATTATGCGTAACACAATATGTAAAAAATTTAAATCCAACACTTTTTCCATTATATATACTCTGATTTTTTTAATTTTATTTAAAAATACATTACAATACATTAAAAAAATAAATAAAAGAACCCCTTATCGACTCCGCCACAGAAAATATAAATTTTTTCATTTTTTAAATACACACTGCAGGTTCATCTTGTGCTGACACAAAATAGTATCCCATCTTCTATGCTTCTTATCTCATTACTTCAATGCTAAATACCAGATTATACATTTCATCAATCAAAATATATTACAATAAGCATGAATATTTCAATATATCAACCGACTAATAGGTGAACATTGTCATTACACAGAATTCCATGAAATTTACTTAAGAATTAATACAAATATTGACAATCCTCACAATCCTTCCCGTCTTCTAAATACAGTGTACACACAGTCAATTACTTGTTGTTATGATCTAATCATAATTAAATTACACCCCCCCCTTTTCCCCAGTGCAAAAATAAATGCCACTTGCACTAGACGTCACATCTTACATATTGTTCACTTAACTTATAAAATAATAAATAAAACTTATAACAATATATAGATAGTAATTACTTGATAATAGTGAAGGGTACCAACTAATATGGTAACAGTACACTAGATATTGAAAAACACTAAATACATATTCCTATATTTATGTATTATCATGTTCAACATGATATATGTTTATTAACAAAGTTTCAGAGAAATATCAGAATTACTCTTTCACACACTAAATAATATAATATAACATTATAGCTCCTAATAAATCATGTACAGAGCAGTACCATCCTGGCACAAGACACTTCAGAAAGCCACCCCTGCCATCCCCTGACCCCATACTGTCTATATTATAAAACACAAACTCACGTTCCCTTTCATGCTTGAGCCCGTACCTGATGCATAAGTCATAAAACCCCTGTCTCTTAACCAAAAGTCACCAGTTCACCCCCCCTACGCCCCCCTCATTCCTAACGACTTTACACCCATATACTCCACTACCACACACTTTTATTTCACCTTCCATCCTCCACTAATCTCAAAATGGAACAAAAGTGCCAGTTCAGGGAAAAACAACCCATCCCAGCTCTAAACTACGCCCAACCCTAACATTACACCTACCGTCAGATTACAATAACCCAAGGGAAAACTATTTACCCACACCCTCCCATATAGCAGCCTATTTCTGCAAACTGTACGATACACATTCGCTGAAAGCGCCCACACCCTACAATCACCCCCACCTCCCGCATGCACCAAGACACATACAAAAAATCTGCCACCACATACATCACTGCCCTCCGAATGTCCTTGGAAACCCCGCCCACATCAAAATGCAAAGCCCTCAAAGTCAAAATGTTTCTCCCCCTTCCCGCCACTATACCCAGGACCCTCGCTAACCATGTCATTACAACCTCTAAGTTTTCAAAAAATATACAGCATGAAAAGCACTCCTCTTCCCCACAATGCAAACAAGTGCCCGCACCTACATACCCCATTCTATATAGCTAGAATTCCCATAAAGAACCTATATACCACTCCACGAACCCTTGGCTTTAATCTAATCTTCCGAAAGTCTTCCCAAATGCCCCTCCAATCATACATCGGGTATGTTTCTTCTCCCTGTATCACTTCACCCTGCCTACCTGTCCTCCCAAGCCTACTTACCCTTACTTTTCTTGCATCCTGCATTGCCAACAAATTACCCACCATATCTTCACACACCAATAATGCCTTCCCCTTCCACCATTTTTGCACATCCTCCATGACCTCTCCCACCCTTCTACCCCTCTCCCCTCCCGCCCTCAAGTACTGCTGCTTCACATACACTGCCTTCATGCGTGTGTCCAAAGGTGTAAGACCCAGCCTACCCTGCTGCACGCCCATCATCGCCACCTCTTTCCATAGCCATGGCCTCCCATAACCCCATACATACCTCAAAACCACCCTCTCCGGTTCCTGAATATCATACAACATCAGGGGATACACTTCTGCCACTCACCACACTTTACTATACACAAGTGTGTTTACTACCACCACCCTCTGCTGCAACGTTACATCCCCGGCCCACTACCCATGCATCCTACCCATCACTACTCACAACATCCTTGGAATTTATTCTCTGTGCCTCCCCCACATCTGCCATGTACACAACCCCACATATCTTAATTCTATCCACTACGTTCTACCCATACAGTTCCCCCAACCGCCCCACCCACGTTCCTACTTCCAATAACTTAGACTTTGCTCCATTAACCCTCATCCCTATCACCCCACCAAAAATCTGTATTATACGTCCCACATTCCCCAATCCTATTTCCCCTCCCACCAATACTGTGGTGTCATCCACATACCCCACAATACCACATCTGCCAGGACCCTCCTCTCCCCGTTCCCACACTCCTTTCTCTATAAGCATATAAAAAAGGGTCTTGGATGCATGCAAAGAGGATTTGAGACAAGGGGCAACCCTGTCGCAAACTCTTCCCCAACTGCACCGGCAACCCTAACTTTCCATTAACCTGTACCCTAACCCTCGCAAGTGTATGCAAAGTAGTCACCCACTGCACAATCTCATCCCCAAAACCCTGTTTTTGTAAAATACTCCACAACATACATATATCTACACTGTCATAAGCCTGCTTCCAATCAATCCCCAAGATCACCCCCCCGTTGTCTTCCCTCCACGAAATCCCTAATTCTTCCATGCCCCTCACGCATACTTCGACCTGGAATCCCATACTGTCCTCAATGTAGAACTTGGTCAAGCACCTTTTTCATACGGTTACCTAAAACCTTCGCAAAAACTTTATAATCAGCACACATGAGAGAGATCACCCTAAAAGCACCCAAGGTCTTTTCCCCCTCCCTTATAGACCAAAACAACTACCCCCATGCCCTGCGATTCCCCCAACACTCCCTTTTCCTTCATACAGTTAAGCAAAGAGACCAGACATTTCTTCATACAATCCCAATGTGTAATATAGAAATCATTAGGAATTCCATCAATGCCCAGTGCTTTTCCCCTACTCAAGCCCATTACCACCTCCTCCACCTCCTCCTCACTGATCCTACCCTCTATTACTGCTCCCCTAAAATACCCCGAATTCCTTCCCCTAGAATCTCTCCCTCCCTCCCTCCACCCTCTCCATGCTTAAAATTCTCCCTAAACCAATAATCAGCATAATAACTCATTCCATCGGTGGTACTAAGTACCTGCCCCACCTTATATCTCCCCACCCCTTTACACACCTCTAATTCCATAATCGAGTTCATCTGTTGCCTATTCCTAAAACTCCTCAAAACATATCCTGATGGTTTGTCACCCCAAAGGACCTCCTCTAATCCTTCCCTCACACGTATCGCATCAAAACAAGAATTTTGTATATTCCTCAATCTTTCCCTTAAAACCTCTATTTCTCCATGTCTAGCCCCCCACCCCCTTCATAACAATCATTGAGCTACCCCTCAAAATATTTCTCTAAACCAAACCTCCATCTCGCCTCATCCCATCCTCTATGCTGATAATACTCCTTAATCTGTAATTTAGAATGCTTCTCTCACCATTCCAATACATCCTCCTCTTTGTTGCAAGCCTCCCAGAGTTGCCTCCACCATTCCCTAAAAAACAACCCCTCCCCCTCCCCTTGAAGTAGCTTCACATTCATTTTCCAATAACCCACATACCTACGAACAATCCCTTCCTATGCCACCTCTGCCAAAACGGCACGATGGTCTGTGTTACGGTTGAAATCTTAATCTTTAGCCAGGTTAGTGCACTCCGTAACAACACACTTCAAAGAATGAAAAGATATGGTTCCAAACTTAGAAATGTAAGGCACAAATAATAGTTAGTCTTTACAAGTTTATTTAAAAGCTTAAATACTTTACATATTCATAAATATCTATTAAATATCAATGTCAGAAACTTTCCTTCACACAAGAAAACTCTTAAATAGAATGTACATGTCAATATGGTCACTACACTTGATAATGATCAGAGGAATATTACCGCTTCCTCAATAGTAACATTACTTGTGTGCAAGTACATATATTGAGAATTAACACTTTCACTGAGTAACTCCCTGGCATAAGGAATATATCACAAAGTTCTAAGCTTGACCCTGGTCGTCACATCGTAACCTGAAGATAACAGTATATGATTGTCAGAAGACTTCACAATAAACCACAAGCTGGATCAGGAGTTTCTATAACCCAATTCTCTATCCAAGTGAGAATAAGGCGGAGTACTAGGAGGGTAGCAGTTTCTATAACCCAATTCTCTATCCAAGTGAGAATAAGGCGGAGTACTAGGAGGGTAGCTCAGTCAATGTACACTGAGTCAGCAGAGAGAGTGAACTGCCATATACAGTAAATTCCTTCATGACATCAACTCGTCAAAAAGGGGAGAGGGTAGAGCGGTGCAAACTACCCACCAATGGAGATACCTTGTTATAAACCTTAGCCAGGTGTACCTACCTAACACATTACTCAAGATATATATATATATATATGCAATAAGATCACAGTAAACAGGTGATTTCAAAATATGCAAAACAACCACTCTGAAAGAATAGAGAAATTCCAAGCGCTTTCGTGACTACTCACATTATCAAGGAACTATGAAAGTGAAGCATCCAAGGAAGCTATATAAGGGGTCGGCCAGCACCTCACTATCAGATCCCACAACGGTTAAACACGTGACGCGCGGTGAGCCAACTTGGATAGGTCCTTTGCAAAACTCACCCCCAAGCTATTTATTTGTCCAGTGTATTATTAAATTCTACCCAAATTCTATTAATTATAAATGGATCTAATTTATATAAACCAAAGGAAATATTCATATTATTGTCATATTATTGTCATAAAAAGCAGTTTTGACAATAATATGAATATTTCCTTTGGTTTATATAAATTAGATCCATTTATAATTAATAGAATTTGGGTAGAATTTAATAATACACTGGACAAATAAATAGCTTGGGGGTGAGTTTTGCAAAGGACCTATCCAAGTTGGCTCGCCGCGCGTCACGTGTTTAACCGTTGTGGGATCTGATAGTGAGGTGCTGGCCGACCCCTTATATAGCTTCCTTGGATGCTTCACTTTCATAGTTCCTTGATAATGTGAGTAGTCACGAAAGCGCTTGGAATTTCTCTATTCTTTCAGAGTGGTTGTTTTGCATATATATATATATATATATATATATATATATATATATATATATATATATATATATATATATATATATATATATATATATATATATATATATACCCGGGTATATTCCTAAATCAGATAATATTATAAACTAGTGGAATCTTTAATTTAGCTAATATTAAAGAAACCCAGAGTATAATATTAAGTGGATAATACATATAAATTAATCACATTATGACCTTGGTCATAACAGTCTGAAAAACCTAAATCTGTCGTCATTACACGATCTACTGTGATATCTCGAGTTATATATATATACGGTCCAACCTGGCAGCATAACCCCTCCGCATAAACGTGTGCTCCACTCTCCACCCATCACCCCTGACTATGTCATAAACCCCTGCATCCTCAACAAATCCCTCAATACCCCAAGTGACACATTCGCCGCTTGACCTGAGCAGAGTGCGGACGTGTGACTACTGCCCTCTGCTGGCCATTGGAGGAGACTTATATTTTCACAACATGGCGCAGTCTGTGAGAAGGCGTTTGCACACGGTGTGCATTGAATTATTGCGTGGTGCGATAACGCCTCAGTCTGCACAAGTGCTTTTACCGCAAATTATCCGTGACACCTATGGTGTTGCGGATCAAGAACTGTATGGTGTGGCACTAAATGGTGCCTATCGTATTTTCGTCAAGCTCAGATCAGCTGGAGTGTATGAACGGCTGGTTGACAAGTAGCAGGACAGGAGCGTGGACGTTAATTCAGCGATATGTGTTCGCCTCATCGACGTATCTAAGCATTACACATGGGTGAAAGTCCGAAATGTGCCATTTGAGGCGGACGAGACTGATCTGCGGTATGTATTTGAACAGTATGGACCTGTACACCTGGCTATGGCTGGTAAATGGACGGATGGGGCGTATGCCGGCTTGCCGGATGGTACGTTCACGATCAAGATGGCGTTGAGGCATGCCATCCCGTCTTACGTCATACTGGAAGCATTTAGGACACAGGTAATGGTGTACTACGCTGGGCAGCAGAAGACGTGTAGGTTATGTGGTGCATATGACCATATGGCGGCCCAGTGTGGGAGATGGCAGCGGAGAAAGGACCTAGGTAGTGAGTTGGTGAAAGAGCCAGAACCAGAGGTGGGTCATGCTGATGAGTCACCTGTCCATAGAAGTGGCACTTCCTGGAGTGAGGAAGTGGAGCGTGAGCTGCCACTGGTGGGTACCAGCCCATCACTGTCACAGTTGGTGGGAAGTGAGGCATCTGCCATGGAGAACGGGAAGACTGTGCAGATTGGTGACGTGCGGGTAGAGGAAGGCCTACTGGTGAACGTGCAGGAAAAATCCTTTGAGAAGCAGGTTGCTGAGGATAACTTGAGTATGGTGAGGAGTACTGTTCCGATTGAAGATGAGCAACTTGGAAGATTGGCGAACATGGCAGATGACTCGCCAGGAGTGGTGGAAGTGATTGAGGTGACTGCTGAGATTCACAGGGAGGCATCCAGTGAGTTGGAAATGGATGCAGAGTGTGTCAACCGTAAGAGGGCGGCGACATATTCTGACTCTGATGATGTTTTGACCCCGGCACAGAGACCGGGGAAAAAGCCATGGGTTGATGTGGTGCGTGGGAGCACTAAAGGTACGCCTGGTCAGGTGTTGGATAAGGGGAAGCCACCAGTGGGCAGTGGAGAGAAAAGTGGACGAAGCAGACACACTGAAAGCGTGTCAGTGAAAGGTGAAAAGGGGCAGAGGGTGAAATCACATAAGTAGGTTTCCGGTGCATGACAGTGAATATTAATGGATTGTGTGCGAGTGAGAAGCGTCTGTGGGTAAAGGGATTTTTAAGACGTTATGCTACAGACATTGTTTTTGTGCAGGAACATAATTTCAAGCTGGGAAAGGAATTGGAGGTGGATGGGTACAGAGTGTTTGTGATGTATTCGGAGCGAATGAAGGGAGGGGTGGGAATCCTGATCCGAGAGACGAGCCCGTTTGTTGTTCTTAGGAGTGAAGGGGGGGGGTCGTGTGTTAAGAATAGATGGGTGGTGGAGAGGTGAGCGGATGGCAGTCATTTGTGTGTATGTGCCGGCTGAGAATGATGTAAGGGTAAAGAATGAATTTATGAATAACGTATTGGTATATTATTTGCGGTCATTACCGTCAGTGAAAATAGTTGGTGGCGACTGGAACTGTGTGGTGCGCAGGAAGGATGTGGAACCGAGAGGGGCAGGGTGTTTTTTGGCAGGTTTAGGGGATCTATTGAGAGGTGTGGGATTGAGGGATATAGTTGATGGAGGGGATTGCGAGATAGAGCACACTTTTCATAGAAAGGGATATGCTGCACGATTAGATAGGTTGTATGTGACAAGGGGAGTGAGGGTGACGCGGGTGCAGACGGTGAATGTCGTTTATTCAGATCATAGGGCGGTTTATGCTGATTTAAATTGGGACGGTTTGCCTAAGAGATATTTGGGGTACTGGAAGCTGAATGTACGACTACTGGGTGAGGGGGTGGAGGGAGGGGATTTTGAAAGTTTGTGGGAGGACTTATGGGGTGGGGGTAAGAGTGCAAGCGATTTATTGGGGTGGTGGGATGGGGTTGCAAAGACGAGGATCAGGCAATACTATGTGCGAAGGGGAAAGAATGAGGCATGGATGACATTTGGGCTTCAACAGTATTTAGAGGGGCGGTTGCAGGGTTGTTATCAGAGGGGTGCTGTGACAGGTGTGTATCCAATGGAGGAAATTGAAGCATTAAAGTGGCAGATAAGGGATATGCACAATGAGAGATTTGATGAGGCGAGGGTGCAAGGTGGGTTAGAGGAGGCGATTTGGGGTGACAGGCCGTCAGCCTGTGTGTTACGGGGTCAGCGGAGACGCAGGTTGGCAATGGAAATTGATAAGCTGGTAGTACACGAGGACTTAGGTGGGTATACGAAGGGTCAGGAGTTGAGAACTACTGAGGGTATGAGTGGTTTTATGGATAGTTGGTTTGGAAAATATTTGAGGAGTGTAGGAGTGAACGGTGAGGATTTAGAGAGATTGGGAGAGAATGTATCTTGTGTGCTGAGTGGAAGTGATCGTATGGCATTGGGTGGGGATATTGAAGAGGGGGAGGTATGGAGAGCTTTGGAGAATATGGCGAGAGGTAAAGCGCCAGGTATAGATGGGTTACCTTGTGAATTCTATGTGAAGAATTGGAGTGTGTTGAAGGATTTTTTAGTGAACCTGATGAATGTGATGAAAAGTGAGGGGAGGATGGGCGAGTTGCAGCGTACTGCAGTAGTAGTATTGATTCCAAAAGGGGAAGGCCCTACTACAGTGCAGAACTACAGGGCGTTGTCGTTGTTATGTGCTGATTATAAGATATTCGCAAAAATCTTGGGGAACAGGCTGAAGTGCGTGATAGATAGAGTTGTTGCGAGAGGTCAGTATGGGGTGCCTGGAAGGAAGATGTATGAGGGACATGGAATAATAAAAGATTTTGTGGAAAGTATGGAGGGGGAGAATGAAAGGGGTGAAGGTGTCTTAGCATTGGATTGGCAGGCTGCGTATGATTGCGTAGAACGAAAGGCACTGTGGCATATCTTACGGAGGCAGGGTTTTGGGGAAGAGATGGTACGTTGGATTGAGACTTTGTATAATAGGGTAGGTGTACGTGTGCAGGTGAATGGGAAATTGGGTGAGTGGGTTTCAATGGGTAGAGGCATAAGGCAGGGTTGTCCTCTGTCTCAACTGTTGTTTGCTTGTATACAGGACCCTTTTTATAGGGCAGTGGGGCGATGTTTAGGGGTGGTACGTGGTGTGGAGAATGGTGGGATGGGAATAATAGGGTATGTGGATGATACAACAATTCTAATGAGCAGGGAGGAAAGTTTACATGAGGTGGAGGATGTAATTGGTGGTTTTGAAGGTGTTACAGGTTTAAAAGTGAATGTGGAGAAATCGAAATTATTGGTCTTAGGGAATTGGGTAGGGAGGGCGCAATGGGAAACAGCTGTGCGTTGGTGTGTGGTGGATAGACTAAAGGTGTGTGGGATAATTTATATGGGGAATGCCGGGGAGGCACGGATGCTTAATTCTGGGAGGGCTGTGGATAGGTTGGTGGGTAGGTTAAATGTTTTGAGATCCTTGCATTTGACGATACATCAACGTGTAATAGTGGTGAATGTGATGTTATGTAGTATGGTCTGGCATGTGGCAGCAGTATATCCGTTGGCAGGACCGGACATAACTAGAATGCTAAAAAAGGTTTTTCGATATATATGGGGTTCTGGGTGTGATTGGTTGGGTAGAAGTGTTGTTATGCTACCGGTCGACAAAGGTGGATTGGGTTTAATAGATATAAGATTAAGGGTTAAGTGTATATATTTGAAGAGGGGGGTTCTCCGAGTGGAAGGTCGTGTGGGGAAGGGTGTGCAAGCATTATATGAGGAGGCACGAAGGTGGTGGGTAGGATCAGAGATGAGAGAGTGTGAGGATGTGCTGCGAGCTTTATTGTATGTTAGAGATCCGTCTAGGATACGGGTAGGTGTTCTGGAGCGTGCTGTAGGGGTGAGGGTGATTGCAAATGTTGAGGGCATATACCCAATGTATGCATGGGGAGACATTTGGGTAAGGTTGCGGTTGGTGCGCATAAGACCAAGAGTGAGAGAGGTAATGTTTCGTTTCCTTCATGGAATATTGCCGTCTGGTGTGGTGCTTCGGGAGAGAGGGTTGATGGTGGAGGACGTATGTAGGGTGTGTGGGGATAGGGAGACAGCTTTTCATGTAGTATATTTTTGTAAAAATTTGGATTGTATACGGGAGTGGATGGGTGGGATTTTGAGGAGGGTGGGTGGGGGAGGGATATCGGTATTAAGGGCATTGAGTTTAGATGTGGGAGGTGTGGAAGAGTCTGTGCAGCGTGCTTTGGTGTACATCATAACTGATTTTGTTTTCGTATCATGGGCCATGAGGGGTAATGGGGATTGTATGGTGCGAAAGAAGGTATTGGCTGCAACAATGTACAAAACACTTAGTCGTAATAGGGGGATATATGGAAGTAGATGGGAAAGGGTTTTTCCTGAAGGATATCGAAGTATGAATGTCAGAGGTTTGTTGGCGGAGTGAGGAAAAAAAAAAAAAAAAAAAAAAAAAAAAAAAAAAAAAAAAAAAAAAAAAAAATAAAGGGGGGGGGGGGGGATGTGTTTGGATTTTCAGGGGTTGCACCGGGCTCGTCTCAGAATTTGGGAATGTATGAGGAGTTCCGTGATATGGTGTGAAATGGCAGCGTAGTTGTGGAGTGTGTTTTAAGTAAGTTTGTGGTGGTTTGTAAGGGAAAAGTTGTTCAGATTTTTATGGACATGGGAATGAGCAATATTTGTGTGCATGTGAAAAGTATACGGTCATACTCAGAATGGTATACTGATGTATGTTATGGATAAGTTAAATTTGGAATATGTTGTAATGTATTATCAGGATTGGTGGTTGTATTAAAGCTAAGGACAATGAGGGCGTGATAAATATGTCTGTGTACCAAATGTACTGCTAATAATGAGATAATGCAATGTGTGTGATTTTTATCATACATCAAGTGTATATAGCAGTATGTAAGAGGATTTCATGTACTCAGTATGGGTTGTATATTGGTATTCGGTGAAGTTCAATGAATATTATTGATGAGTGATGGGTATATAAGGACGTGTTCATGTACAATGTGTTAAGTAGGGTTAGGATGGTGAGGCAAGAACTGCTGCGGTCTGTAGAATAAGAATATAGTCTTGTTTAAGTTAATGTTTAATAGTAATGACTATGTATATTTCATTATATGGTAGAAGAAGTTTGTTACTTAAAACTGGAAATTATATTTGAAAAATATTACTAAATATACATGATTGTGTAAGTTCGCTTGTGGGATGAATGTAGTGTATGGAAGTGAGATGGGATGAATGTAGTGTATGGAAGTGAGGTGGGACGAATGTAGTGTATGGAAGTGAGGTGGGACGAATCATTTGTTATATTGTACTGTGTTTAGTTTTTCTGTGGTGAGGTGTGGAGATTGTTATTTTCTAACCTTTATTTGTTTCGTAATTATTGAGGTGTTACGTATTATGTATTTGATATGAAGTTTAATATACAACAATAATAAGTGTGTAAAGAATTTTTGGATAATTGAGAATGTCTTCGTACATACAGTTTTATGTAAAATGTCAATACCTGTGACATTCTTTGGGTTATATTGCATATTGTGTTTATGGTTGCAATTTTGGATGTACTAAATCCACCTGTATATGAAGCTGTGGGCTGTCTTTAGTTTAGTTTTATGTATAAGTTTAGTGCTACGGAAGGGAATGTGGAGTTTTCTTTTGTTATATATAATGGATACGTTTCATTGCTTACATTGTCTACATGTATAACTATGTATTGCGTTTTTCAATAAAATATAAAAAAAAAATACCCCAAGCACACACCCTGCCCCTCTCAGCTCCACATCCTTATTCCTGATTACACAGTTCCAATCCCCACCTATTATAGAAACCATGGGTAAACCCCGCAAGTAGAAAAGCAAAACCTCCCTTACAAAATTCACATTTACTCGTATGTTACTATCAGCCGGCATATATATTCCCAGAAAACATACTCTAGTCTCGCCCCAGAGGCATTCGTCGGATAAATTGTTCCTTTAACTAGGTCAACACACACGGTGTTGCTCCTCCTGCGGTAGCTGGCAGCCATCTTGGTGAAAACAGGAAGTTACACAACAGAGAAAGCAGGAGCTTTTGCGCAGCACGTCCACACGGCCCAAGAGTGATGAGGACAATGAATACTCTGAATTACACGAAAATTAACTAGTGAGTACAACCTACATGAACTCAATGCAGTTGATATAACCATATGTACAAAACACGTTCTTTATTCCATCTGTAAACCTGATACTTCACATGAACTCTCCCTCATTAACTCTGTTTTAAGCACAGAGCCTGAAGTTAAACAAACATGGGCTTGACAAAACCTGTCAAATGCAACGTACATGACAACACAGCACCACACTTTTCATTCTCTTCCAATCCACACAGTCTCTCTCGAAAACCGCACACCATTCACTCCCTCCTCCCAAAAAACTAACGTGAAGCCGCTTAAAAAGAAAACAGTCCCTTACATATAATTAGCTCACCAAATTAATGAGACCATTGACTGTGATTTTGCGGTATGACTCCGGAAAAAGTGTTTTCCACTGTCCCCCATAAATGATTTTATTCCTCCAGACCGTTCGATATACACCTGCCGCAATTGCCCTAATTCTAATCCCTCCCCCCCGTGTCCCTCATTCCCCAAGAAATATACAGGAAATCTGCCACTATGTACATAATAGCCCTTTTCACATCCTCAGAGACCCCTAGTACCTCGAATGTTAGTGCTCGCAGGATCTCTACACTACCCCCACCCATCAACCCGAAAACTCTTGCCATCCACAACCTTACCTCCCCCAACTCTTCACAGAAATAAACGGTATGAAAAGCTGTTTCCTGTTCATCACAATGATCGCAGGTCGCTTCCCTCGCCAATCCCATTATGCACAATGCAGTCTTTGATGCTAAAATTCCCATTGTAAAGCTATAACCAACTCCCTCACCCTTGGCATTAACCTAAGCTTTCAGAAATCATTCCATATCTTTCCCCAATCATACAAGGGGTATACCGATACCCCCTGCATGGTTTCTGCTGTCCTACTCATCTCCACCAACCTTTCGACCTTAAGTTTTGCTGCCTCTCTAACCACTAACAACAACCTTAGCATATTCTCACATTCAAGTAAGTTCTTTCTACACCACCACCTTCGCATATCCTCCATTACCCTTCCAACTCTTACCCCTCTCACCTCCCCCCCTCACGAACCTCTGTTTTACATACAGTGCCTTCACTCTCGGCTCCAGCGCCAAAAGTCCCACTCGTCCTCTGCGTATATTCGACATTACCACCTCCTTACTGAGCCATGCCCTCCCAAAACCCCAAACAAAATGTAATGCCCACCTCTGTATCTCTTGTACTTCCTGCACCCATAAAGGATGCACCACAGCAGCACTCCATACTTTACTATACACCACTGAATTTATTATAATCGCCCTTTATAGTAAGGTAACATCCGCCGCCCTTAGGCTCCATATCCTGTTCACTACCTTCTCCCCCCACCAACTTCGAGTTCTCTCTTCTAGCCTTCTGTTCATCAGCCACATACATTACTCCACAAATTTTCAGCCATTCCACCACTTCATACCCAAACTCCAACCCCAAGCCACCCTGCACCCAAGAACCTATCTCTAGTAAACTCAATTTAGCTCTTTTCGCATGCATTCCAGACACCCTCCAAAAAATCTCCAACACCCTTCATATCATTTGCAATCCTTGCACACCAGTGATCAGTACAGTGGCATCATCTACATACCCAACCACATCACTGAACTCCACTCCTCCCCATTTTATTAAACTTCCCCCTGTCAACTATCTCATAAAACGGATGTTGCATGCACGCGAACAAAATTTGAGACAAAGGACACCCCTGTCTCAGACCCCTCTCCATTTCCACAATCCTACCCAACCTGCCATTTATTTGCACCTGTACCACCACCTCTGAATACAGGATATCAACCCACCTTACTACACCGTCACCAAAACCTAGACTTTGCATACTAGCTCCCAGAAAATTCCTATTCACACAATCATATGCATTCTCTCAATACCTAAAAGTCCACCTCCATTTCAACCCTCCAAAAAATCTCTAATGCGACCATGCCCATCTCTCATGCTTCGTCCCGGAATCCCCATCTGTCCCTTATGTAATACCCCTCCTATCACCCTCTTCATCCTATTTCCCAGTACCTAAGGAAAAATCTTATAGTCGGTGCACATTAACGATATAGCCCTGTACGCACTCAGTGCTCGACCCTCCTGCCTTTTTCTTACTAACACGACCACGCCTGTCCTCTGTGACATTCCTTACTTTCCCTCCCTCAGCATGCAATTCATTACTTTCACTAGACAGTGTTTAATATGGTACCATTGGACGCTATAAAAATCATTCGAAATCCCATCTATTCCTGGTGCCTTTCCAGTACTTAAATTGAACACTGCCTCTTCCACTTCCTCCATACTAATCACACCGTCCATCTCAACCATCTCCTCCCCAAACATCCCTAATGCATACACCCTCCCCCCACACTTCCTCAATATCATTTCCTACCTCCCCCTTCCTCCACTTTCTTTGGAACCAATAATCAGCATAATTACTCATCCCCTCTGTGGTATTCAGCATTTGCCTCTTGTAATATCCTCCCAAATCCTCACTAACCTCTAAGTTTAAAATAGTTGACTCTTTTTGTCTAGTCCTATAACTTAGCAGAACATTCCCCAAAGGCCTCCATTCCCGCCCTTACACGTATATCATCGAATCTATCATGTAACACTGCCAACCTATATCTGAGCTGCACTATGTGTCCATACTGCCGCCCCTCCCCTACCTCATAATACTCATTCATTGTTCGCATCGCTGTTGGGCCGTGCGGACGCACTGTGCAGTAGCTCCCACTACACCTGGTTTCTGCGCAGTTTTCACTGTTAAGACATGGCGGAGTACACCGGCAGGAGGATTAATACAGTTTGCATTGAGCTGTTGAGGGGTTCTCTGAGCCCTGCTACTATGAACGTCGTTCTACCTGCAATTATTAGGGATTTATATGGTATCCCTAATGAGGAACTGTATGGTGTGGCCCTTAATGGGATGAAACGAGTATTTGTGAAGTTCCTGAGGAATAGCTACTACAGCAGTGTGGTGGAGGAGTACCAGGAACGGCGAATGTGTCTCAACTCGACGATGGATGTGTGCATGCATGACGTATCTACATTCTACATGTGGGTACGAGTGAGGAATGTACCCTTCGAGGCAACTCAGTTTGGTATACAGGAAGTTTTTCGCAAATATGGAGTCATTCATGAAGCCAGAGGTGGGGTATGGCGGGATGGACCATATGTGGGCCTCCCGGAAGGGTCATACAACATCAAGATGACTTTAAAGACGCCTATACCTTCGTATGTAATGTTGCCAGGCACCAGAAATCAGGTATGTGTCGTATGTGGGGCAAAGGAGAACGCGTCGTCTTTGTGGCTCTTTTGACCATATAGCGGCACAATGTGCACGAAGAGTTGCCCCGGGGGTGTCAGTCCCGGTGGAGGACGTACAGCAGGCGAGTGTGGTGGCGGCGGCAAAGAATGGGACTACTCTATGGAGTGAGGAGGTGGAGAAGGAGGGTGAACAGATGGGGACGTGTGTCACACTCCCGGTGGAGGAGGGGGTTCCTTCTCCAACATCTGAGGTGGTGGAGGAAGTGGTGGAGACGACACAGGAGGTGTCCTTGGAGTCAGTGCTCCAGGAATTCTTGGAGGAGGCCTTGGTAGGAGAGGACATGGATGGACGGATCAGTGAAAAGCAGCAATTGCAAGGCCTGAGTGAGAAGTCGGAAGTAGTAGGGAACACTGGAAAGGATACACTTGTAGTGGCAGAGGTACACAGGGAGGATGTACCTGAGGAAGAGGTGGCTTTGGGAGGCAGCTCTAGGAAGAGACCAGCGGGGTTGACTGAATTAGATGATGATTTAACACCTGGGCAAAGACCAGGTAAGAAGGTTTGGGCGGAGGTGGTCCGCAAATCCCCTACAGGGGGGGGGGGAGTACAGGGTAAATCGGGGGAGAGACAAGGGGGGGTAGGAAGTTCTATTAAAAAGAGTAATAAGGAAAGTGTAAGCAGCTTGAAGGGAAGTGTGAGCAAGCCACAGCGGCATAGGGGTAAGCTGCCTCTCCTTGACCATTCAGGTGTGTAACGATAAATGCTAATGGCTTAAAAACTGAGGTTAAAAGGGTGTGGTTGGAGTGGTTCCTTAAAAGGTACGACGCTGATGTTGGTTTCCTACAGGAGCATAACTATAAGTCAGGTAGTGAGTTGAGATTGAGAGGATATAAGTTGTTTGTGAGCATGGCAACGCTTTTAAAGGGCGGAGTGGCTGTTTTAGTAAAGGAGACCAGTCCCTTGCGAGTCATGGGGTGGGAGGAGGGGGGTGGGGGCAGGGTTGTTCGGGTGGATGGGTGGTGGGGGGAGAGTAGGGTATGTTTTGTGGGAGTTTATATGCCTGCGATTGGTAACGTAAGGATAAAATCAGATTTTGTTCGTGACGTTTTGTTATATCATCTCAGGGGTTTACCTGCCATAGCGATAATTGGAGGTGATTGGAATTGTGTGATTAGGCATGTAGACGTAGTTCCTAGGGGGGCGGGGTGTGTGTTGGGTGTTTTAAGGGATGCATTGTGCGATGTCGGGGTGGTAGATGTGGTTGGCAGGGGGGGGTATCAGGTTGAGTATACCTATGTACAGGGGAGTTATGAGGCAAGGTTGGATAGGATTTATGTGAGGCAGGGGATAGGAGTGGAGAGAGTTAGAACAGTAGACGTGGGTTTTTCAGACCACAGAGCAGTGTTGGCTGATCTTAGGGTGGATGGTATTCCGAGAATATATCAGGGCTATTGGAAATTAAATGTGAGGCTTTTACAGGAGGAGGATCAAGGTCGGTCTTTTCAGTCATGGTGGAAAGGCTTTTGGGAGGCTAGGGATGAGGAGGTGGATTTGTTAGATTGGTGGGAGTTGCAGGCAAAGGTGAAAATTGCAGAATTTTTTAGGAAGAGGGGCAGGGAAAGGGCACGCTGGAGGTTTGGATTGCAGAATTATTTAGAGGGTCAGTTGAATGATTGTTATGCGGGGGGGAGTAGGGAGGGAGGGGAAGGAGTTATGGGGGAACTTAGGAGTCGTTTAGTAGAGATGCATAATGAGCGTTTTGATGCACTCAGGGTCAGGGCACGATTGGAGGACGTACTAAAGGGTGATAAGCCAACCGGGTATGTTCTCAGAAAATTCAAGGACAGACAGTTGAGGAATACCGTGGCGCATATTGTTGTGGAGGGTGGGGAGGGTTATGTGAGGGGACAGGGTCTCACTGACACAGATTCTATCAGTAGGTATGCTGATGATTGGTTTACGGAGAGATGGAAGAGAAGGGGAGGGGTAGGTGGGATAGAAACATTTAGTGGGATTAGGGTACCGCAGGGTATGGGGCAGAGGGATAGGGAGTTGGAGGGAGGCATTATGGGGGAGGAGGTGGGGGAAGTGGTGAATGGGTTGAGTCAGGGGAAGGCACCGGGAATAGATGGGTTACCTAATGATTTTTACAAAGCGCATTGGGAGGTTCTGAGGGAGTGCCTTGTGGAGGTTCTGAATTATATGTTGAAATGGGGCAGAATGGCGCAAACACAGAGAACTGGGGTCGTTGTCTTGGTGCCAAAGAAGGGAGGAGAGGAGAAGGGTTTGGGAGATTATCGTCCGTTGTCGTTAATGTGTACGGATTACAAAATTTTTGCGAAGGTATTGGGGAACAGGTTAAAGAAGGTAATTGGGAGTAGAGTACATGAGGGACAGTATGGGATTCCGGGAAGGACTATGAAGAATGGGCATAGTGCGATAAGGGATTTTATAGAGAACTGTCAGGGAGGGGGCGTCCTTGGCTTGGATTGGGCTCAGGCATATGACTGCGTGAAGAGGGACTTTTTGTGGGGATGTTTGGAGAAATTGGGTTTTGGAGGGGGGGTAGTGAGGTGGGTGCGTACGCTGTATGAGGGGGCTGTAATGAGGGTGCAAGTTAATGGTAAGCTGGGGGGGGCGGTGATGATGGAACAGGGATTAAGGCAGGGTTGCCCACTGTCACAGTTGCTTTTTGCATGCGTGCAACATCCTTTCTTTGAGGCTGTGGACGAGGAATTGAGGGAAGTGGGGGGGGAAGTATGGGGGGCATAGTAGGGTATGTGGATGATACAACTGTGTTAGTTACAAGTGGGGAGGCTTTACGTAGGGTGGGAGAGGTCATTAGGAGCTTTGGGTATGTTTCAGGAATGGTAGTTAATTTAGCAAAGTCTAGGTTATTGGAAGTAGGAACATGGGTTGGGGGGAGATTGGGGGAGGAGATGGGATGGACGGTTTGTGATAGAATTAAGGTGTGTGGGATATGGTATATGAAGCGATTGCAGGAATGTAGGAGGATTAACTCAGAAGCAGTCACGAGTAGGGTTATAGGCAAGTTAAAAGGTTTGAGGGCCAGTGAAGTGGCGTTACAGCAGAGGGTGTTGGTAATTAATTCGGTGGTGTATAGCAAGGTCTGGGGTGTAGCGGAGGTGTTCCCTTTGAGGGTGCAGGATATACAGGAAATACAGAGGAGGGTGTTGAGGTTTGTGTGGGGGTTTGGGAGGGCCTGGTTGTCCAAAGATGTGGTCATGACGGAGGTGAAAAGGGGGGGTCTAGGTTTGTTGGACTTAGGGCCTAGGGTAATGGTATTATATATTAAGCAGAGGTATTTAAGGGTGGGGGGGGAGAGGGGTGTTAGGGTGGATAGGGTGATGAGGGATGCTAGAAACTGGTGGAGTGGTAGGGATTTGAGAAAGTGTGAAGATGTAATAAGATTCATGTTGGCAGTGGGGCAGGTAAAAAGGTTGAAGGTAAAAGCAGTGGTGGGTGTGGTGTGGGGAAGGGGTGCATTGCAGGGGGTCGCAGTATACCCCATGTATAACTGGAGGGTCATATGGAGGGAGTTCAGGACGCTTCGGATACCAGCAAGGGTTAGGGAGTTGGTGTACCGTTTTCTAATGGGTGTGGTGGCATCTAAGTATATGTTGCATAAGATGGGGTTTGTTAGAGAGGCAACATGTTTATTCTGTGGGGAGGAGGAGACGGCATATCATGTGGTATATTTTTGTTCATCTTTGGAAGTGGTGAGAGTCTGGATGGCGGGGGTTATTAGGCTGTTGGGGGGGGGAGTTGGTCTTTTCTTAGATCGTTGTCAATGGATGTTAGTGGGGTAGCAAGTGAGGTGGGTAGGGCTTTGATGTATGTCATGGCAGATTATTTGCATGTTTCTTGGGGTATGAGGCAGATTGCAGGGCAGTTGAGGATAAAAGCGTTAGCAGCGAGGTTTTATAGGACAAGGTGTAGGAATAGGTTAATATATGGGGGGAGATGGGATTCAAGTTTTTCGATAGGTTATCGTAATTTTTCTGTAGCACAGCTTCTAAGGGAACAGGGGGGGGGCAAGGGTAGGGTCTTTTTTGTGAGGGGGGGTGTAAGGTTAGGATAGCAGTGTGGAAGGTGGTGTGAGGGTGAGATAGTGAGGGCATATATTTATGAAATGGTTATGTTCCTGTAGAGATATTTGATATTGGCGTTCAGTACCTTGGATACATAGTCATAATTGGAATGCCTTGCATTACATATTTTGGTTGGGTATATTATTGCACTCACTATCGAGGAGAGGTGGAACACGTGAAAAAATGATTTACCAGTGAATTATAGTATTTGGGTTTAAAATATAAAATAAAGCAATACGTTAGCTTGTTTTTCTTTAGTATACAAGTATTTCCTTTATAAAGGTACTTCTTTATAAAAGAAGGATTGTAATACCTTGGCACAAGAGAATGTGAAGAATATGACTTTGTCAAGGAAGTTTAATTGTGTTTCAGATAGGGATTAGAATTTTGTGTTTAGTCATTAACAAGTTTGTTAGTGGTAGGGGTGTACCTGTTTGGTTTTTCATGAAGGGGTTCTTTTTATTATTTGCCCCATCCTTGTGGGGGGAGAACCCATTTGATATGTTCCAATGATAATTCTAGCTTTGAAGTGTATCCTCTAATTTATGTGTAAAATACATGTTATACAATGATGTTCTGACAGTTTGATTTTCATGGTTGTTGTTTTATTATTATTGATATGGAATATTGTGGATGTATATTCTTCCAATTATACAAGTGTGTCCGTGTAGTAACATAATGTACATATCTGTGTTCTTATGTACTTTTTTATTTTTGTTCTGGTTGTTTATGCATAACTGATTTCTGTAATTCTCATTTAGGTTATGAGGTAAGGGCATATTGTTACTTGAGGGTTTTTTTTTTTTGTCAAAACGGCATGAAAATATTTTTTGTATGCACTGGTTTATTAAGGTGTGTAAATGGGGGTAATTCACCTAAGGGTAACGAAAAAAAAAAATAAAAAAAAAATTGTCTTACATAGTACGTAAAAAAAAAAAAAAAAAAAAAAAAAAAAAAAAAAAAAAAATACTCATTGAGCTGATACTCGAAATAATTTTGTAATCCATACCTCCACCTCACCTCCTCCTGTCCCTTCCGTTTATAAAAACCCGCTACACTTGGTTTAGCTCTACCTTCCCACCATTCCAAGAGACTTGACTCCCCATCACTAGTACCCCACAAATTTTGCCATCATTCTCCAAACGCCACACTCACCTCCTATCTCCTCACAAGTCTCGCATCTAACTTCCAAAAACCTGATTGTATTCTAACCATGCCCTCCCAATCCAGATCCGCCATAACCACCCTATGGTCAGAAAACCCCATGCCCAAAGTTCGTACTCCCATCACACCAGCTGCTTCCATTGCATAGATTCTATCTAATCGTGCAGCATAACCCCTCCTGACAAAAGTAAACTCTATCTGCCATTCACCCCTCCCCCCAACATCCCGAACCCCCACATCCTGCAAAGCATTGTGTAACGCACCTAACACACACCCCGTCCCCCTTGGCTCCACGTCTCCTCCCCCCCCCCCCCATATGACACAGTTCCAATTTCCTCCAATGACAGAGACTAAAGGTAAACCCCTAAAATGATACATCAAATCTTCTCTTACAAAATCCTCCTTAACTCTGACTGTGACATCTGCTGGCATTTAAACCCCTATAAAACATACCCTAGTCTCTCCCCGCTCACCGTCCAACCCTCTTCCCACCGCAATATACGTAAAGGACTGTTTTCCTTTAAAGCCACAGCCACACCTCTTTTTAACCTCATGGACCCACTTACGTACAACTTATATCCTTTCAGTAGCAATGCACAACCAACCCTATAATTGTGCTCTTGTATGAAACAAACATCTATGTCATACCTCCTTAGGAACCATTCCACCTACACTCTTTTCACTTCAGTCCTCAAACCATTTACATTAATTGTCACAACCTTGAATTACTGGAATAGTGGCGGCTTTCCCCTCTGCCTCGGTAGGTGTCCCACCATACCTGACTGTTGGATAGGCCCTCCTTTGGCACCCTGCCTGATAAAACCCCCGCCCCCCTTGTCCTTTGAACTGTTCATCTCCTCATCACCCTGCCTTCCCACTCTCCTTGTGGTTCAACTCTTTTCTCCAAGACTTTTTCCCTGACCCCTGCCCTGGAGTTAGGACGTCGTCCATCTCCGATATCCCAGCCATTCACTTGCATAAACCACAATCACCACTCACTTTTTCATCTCCCATTCCCTCTCTATGCACCTCAGCCACAACTGTGTGCACCATGCCATTAGTACGCAAAGTCTCCCCAGGCACTAAAGCATCATGTGATGTCTCCAACGTTCCTTCACTCCTCACGTCCTCCATGCTATCCTCGACTTCACTCAGAAAGGAGGTTAAAACCTCCTCCAGCAATCCATCCTGGTGACCTGCACACTCGTCATCATTAGTCCTCGTCGTCGTCGGTGCAGGTTCCGTCCCAACAGGTAATGTTACACATGCGTCCATTACCTCCTCTGCCTTGTAGACTTCCTCACTCCAACTGTTAGGTGCCTGTCTTGCGACCGCCCCTGTTTCTGACGCAACTGTACCTCGCTGCTGATTCCTAGGCAGTGGCATCTGTTCACTCCGTCCTGCTTTTTTATGGCACTGAGCCGCCATATGGCCGAAAGATCCACACAATCTGCAAGTCTTCTGTTGTCCCGCATAATACACGTAGACCTGAGTCCAGAAGTCGTCCAATAGCACATATGATGGAACTGGCTGCCTTAATGTCAATATACAGCATAAATTATCCTTCAGGCAACCCCACATAAGGTCCATCCTTTCACACTCCCAATTCTGCTGCGTGGATCGTTCCATAGTTACGAAAAACCGTTGCCACATAATGCTCTGTTGCCTCAAATGGAACATTCATTACTTTAACCCACGTCACGTAGCTTGAAACATCATGGAGGCATACCTCCACTGCAGTGTTCACTGCCATCCTCTTCTCATGATATGCGTTAACGATGCTAGAGTAGAAACCTGCATCCTTAAACTTGATGAATATTCTCGTAACTCCATTTATGGCTACACCATACAATTCCTCATTTGGGATGCCATATGCTTCACCGATGATCGTAGGAAGTAGCACCTGCATCGTTGAACTGGTAAGCGTGCCACGAACCAATTCGACACAGACCGCGTTCACACGGCGACAATGTCTATCTGCCATTTTGAATGCTCAAAACAGGAAAACTGCGCAGAAAACCAGTTGAACCAGGAGCATCTGTGCAGCAGGTCCACATGGCCCGAGAGCGATGAGGACAATGAAAGAGACATTTATTCCCACCTAATTCCATATCGTGCTGTGGGATAGGCTAATTAGAGTAGAAATTAGTGCTGCACTCTTAATTAAACCATGACAATGACTGGAGAAAATCAGGTACAGCTATCTCATCTCGAACACAGCTAAAGCGGTCTATTGGAGCCCATAAGGGACGCTTAAACAAGGCACGTGAGGAGTGCTAAATTACCAGACAAGACGGTGATGTAGATTGTGAGGACCTAAATATTGCCTGAAGCTTTCAGAGGAAAGGCTAAAGGCCTATTAGACAGCCTATCTCCTTCATGAGACAGAAGCTTATGTTGTAGGTTGGCCTGAGGATACTGTCGAGGCAGCTCAGAAGGAACATGATGACCGGAGGGCAGAGTGTAAATCAGAGATGAAACTCTGCAAGCAGTTAATGAAAGCCTTGAAGGCTGTTAAGACAAAGGTAACAAATATCATTTCAGGGAGCACGAGCAGCCACACGCCTGTTAATATGTTGCCCAGGTTGCCCCAGTTGAATTTACCAACGTTTGATGGGGCCTTGACAGAGTACATTGCTTTCTGGGATCAGTTCAAGGCCCAGATAAGTGACAGAAACGATTTGTTGGATGCCATCAAATTACAATATTTACGATCACAGGTAAAGACGTGGTCCAGCACTACCAAGCCACTGACACTAATTACCAAGTTACAAGCATGCCAAGGACCAATTAAAGGACATGTTTGGCGACATAGAAGAGGTAAAGGTGGCTATATGGCATCAGTTGTTGGATCTAGAGGTTTGCCAGCACAACTGTCGGAGCTGAGAGAAATTCATGCAACAAGGTTATGAGTTTGACATGTAGTCTCAAAGATTTACACAAGAGCATAATAAAGACGAAACACTGAAGCAGGCCTACTGGCCCATGCAAGGCAGGTTCAATTCTCCCACCGGCTTAAGCCAATGCCTTGAGCTAGTCAGGTCGGTCACATTCACTTAAGAGAGGAGCAGGCATCTGACCTAGAAGCATATGTTAGTCAGGTCCAGCTCACACCCACTAATGTATTTATCCAATCTATTTTTAAAACTACACAACGTCTTAGCTTCTATGACGGTACTCGGGAGTTTGTTCTACTCATCCACAACTCTATTACCATACCAGTGCTTTCCTATATCCTTCCTGAATCTGAATTTTTCCATTTTAAAATCAGAGCTGCGAGTACTCTCTATGCTAGATATTTTTAACATGTTCTTTACATCCCCTTTATTAATTCCTGTTTACCACTTGTACACCTCGATCATATTCCCCCTAATTCTACGCTTTTTTAGAGAGTGCAGATTCAGGGACCTCAGTCTATCCTCATAGGGAAGATCTCTGATACATGGGATGAACGTTGCCATCCTTCTTTGTACGTTTTCTAGTTCATTATATCCATTCTGTAATACGGTGACCAGAACTGAGCAGCATAGTCTAAATGAGGCCTAACAAAGGAGTTGAAGAACAACCTGAGAACTTCTATTATTTATACTTCTTGCTATGAAGCCAAGAATCTGTTAGCTTTATTGCGAACACTTACGCACTGTTGCCTTGGTTTCAGATTACTGCTAACCAGAACTCCTAAATCCTTTTCACAATCCGTAATATTAAGATCTACATTATTTAGTTTATGTGTGGCATGGTTATTTTCCTGTTCAACATTTAGAACTTTGCATTTGTCTATGTTAAACTGCATCTGCCACTTCTCCGACCACTGCATCAGTCTATTCAAATCATCCTGGAGAGCTCTAATGTCCTGATTAGAATGAATTGGATGGCTTATTTTGGTGTCAAATCAGAATGGTTCATCAATCAGGTGATTCAGAGAAATATTGCTAGCACTACAGTGCTGGAGTTTCATTTGAAATACTAGGCAAACTGGTTTACAATACAACAGATTATTGAGGGGATGAGAGATCTCGTTTCTCATTTGAGTATAGGTAAGAGAGAAGAGTCATCACCATTACAACATAAAAAAGTAGGTAGTTACTCAAAGAATGTGGGAGATCATTATAAAGCTCATAAGACTAACAGTGGAGTGTATTATAACCAAGAAGTGCCTAATGCAAGGGCCTCTAAGCAGAACGTCAGAGGCACTCGTACTAGAATATGCGTGTTCTGTGAAGGCGAACACACTAGCACGAGTTGCTCTAAGTAGGCAACATAGACTAAAGAAGCTGCATCTCTGCTTAAGGTGCTGCTGGGGACATGAGGCAGAAGATTGCAGGACTCATCTTTGGGAGTGTTATAACTGCTGGAAAGATAAGCACCATACTGCACTATGTCCCAGTAATTTAAGGGAACCCCAGGTTAGTAGGGACGTTTCTCAGGGAGAGATAGAAAGTGAGTCTGAGCCTGAGGAGTTAGCTAACATGATTAATGTTGGTGAAGACTCTAGTCTGAGTGAGAATTACTGAGGTGCTGCCCTACCTACAGTCATGGCAGGGGTTGTGAGAAGGAATAGATCCAAAACAACCTGATTATTCTTTGTCTCGGGAGCACAAGTGTCCATGATAACAGAGAAGTTGGTGGCTAAATTAAAGTTGAAGGCCACCAGCAGAGTTAGTATGACATTGAGAGGAGCTATAAACCAGGTCCTGCCCAAACCTTGAGTTTTGTTGTGGATGTCTCTGTTAAATAAGGTGTGCATCGCAGAAATATTACTGCATTGGTAGTAAAGAAGCTACCGACGGCAATTACAGCCACAGGTCTTGCTGCAGCAGCCAGGTGGTTGAAAGACCTTGGCGCAAAGCTGGCAGACCAGGGAATTACCACTATCAAGAATGTAGATATCCTGGTGGGATCTGACCAGACGGATGACTTCATGTCCACATGACAGACTGTTAAGGAAAGAGTTGGTTTATACAGATCTCCAGTAGGATATATCACCGGTGGCAAGATTCCACCTGAATTTCCTTCAACACCAGTGAGGGGGAAAGCTGACACATGATAGCTGGGGAAGTAGCAATAACAAGTATTGGTACACACAATCAACCGTCAGGGAGTGATGAACACTCAGCCACCTTGGGGAGACACTTTTATGGGGCACCTAGAAAGGGAGATAGAATGTTTGTGGAAAATTGCATTTATCTGAATGTATCATTATGTACATAACAGAAAATGAACAAAGATAATTATTATTTATCAGTTAGACAAGTAGGAATTTGGGACACCTAGGTCGCAAAAAATGTCCCCCTTCGATACCTACCACTGTCATATCCACAAGTTGCTCTGGACCTATTAATTACAAATGAAATATACATCACCAGGAATGCTGGTAAATATATAAATTTGTGGACTGTATATTAAAATTAAAAAATGCTTATATATATACACAATTACATAACAGAAGGAATATCTTAATATCACTCACCAATTTGACTGGAGATTAATGTGTCATGTACAGGACCCCCCCCCCTCCCTTTTGCCTACATTTATGAAAAATTTACTGGCCAGAATTTAAACATAAATTAGCTTATCTGAGGTTCCTGGAGTTGTCCTGTCCTGTAGCCTGATACTCAAATTATGCAGGAATGCACATCCAACAATTTCGTCTCCTATTTGAGAAGTGTCAGCCCAATTTTAACCTCTAGAGCACGAAAAATTCTTCCCATTATACACTACCGTTAGTGTCCAATTCAAACAAAATGGCGAGTGTCCTTCTGCACAGGTGCAGCTTCCCGTTTTTGATAAGATAAATTTTATTAAATACAGTATGGCCATCTATTTACATATAACTACTGTATTTCTGGAAAATATATACAGTATTCTCCACAGTGTCATTATACCCAAGGAACCTAGTGTCAGTGGGAAGAGAGGCTACCAGGGCATGTGGGCTGCTGGGTGGGAAAGTACAGAGCAACTCGGACAAGCTAGACATGCGAAAGACATTAAAGTTAAAGGTAAGGGTGTTAATCCTTCGACTATTGCAGCCCCTGTTCTGAAACTGTCTCCCTGTATCGCAAAATATTAAAAAAAAAGAAAATTCTTACCAAAATGTTAGGATTAATTTGCTGAGTGTTTTAAGCCTAAATTTTTTCTGATTAGTACTTACCGAGATATAGAGGCATAAAGTTGGCAGAGAATGAGCTGCATATGGCAACAGCGGCGAATGCTGCTCACCCAGTACACTAATATTTACTCCCATTCAAAAGCTTCTTGTATTTTCCAGTATTTTTTTTCCAAGTAACTTATGTGGCCTATGAGACCAAAGAAAGATGCAGTGTACATACATAAACTCATTGTATGCAACACAATAACCACACAGACATTATTATCATTATATTGTTTGCAAAACTTGTTTACACAAACAAACAATATAATATATATGTATAATATATATACACGTATATAGTCACTGGGCACTTTCCTACAACTACTATTTGCATCTGAAAGCTTGGTGTTGTGTCTGTGTGTGTGTGGACTTCTAAATGTGCTGAGTCAGGGTGTGGCTGCTGTCAAAATGACAAATTATACCATTACTCACTACCCGTACTGCCTGTCAACACCAATGGGTCCCTTCCTTCGCTACTTTCTTCCTTCCTTCTGGTAACTTGGTCATTGCTTTAGGCCAAAAACTCCTCAAAACCATGAAATTCATCTTCAGAGACACTACCATCTGTGTTCAAGCTATCACTGGGGAAGAGAAGAGTCGAGTCCCACATTCGCCGAGGAGTCAGATATTTCTTACCGCTAGGCATGCTGAACAAGGACTACCGAAATGGCATTAACACACTGCACCACTGGCTTCCCTATTTTTTTATACTGTGCACACTGACCAAGGAAACCCATTCTCTCTCATGTGGGCCTACCTGCTTTCTCCCGCTTGATTTGAAGCTGCTAGAAGTTATGTGTTAATACATCAAAAACATTGGCTCATAAGACATATGTATAAATCCGAAACTGTCAAAGGGTTAAGACCACCAGAACCAACAAGTTTCCACACCCAGAGGTCCACATGGTGGAAACTAGACAGTTGAAGTTAGACCAGAGCCTGCTCGACAAGAGTGGCCAGATGACACTCATGTCCAGAGCCTGCTGTGGTGGCTTGCAGGAGGCAGACTTGATATAGACTTAGCATCTACCTTCGCCGGCGGGAGGATGTGGAAACTAATAACCAAATAACTACCGAAACATTCCATGAAACATTTCACAGTACGAGCTTTACGATCCCTTAACACACACTTACTTAGTGACTCTACATATTACTGATATATTTAAGCATCTAGCTAGGTTTATACAGTAGTAACTAACCATAGATATTATTAATGGACTCCTAGGAACTAAAAATAAGGAGGATTAGGCCTTTAATATAGGCGGATATTAGCTAGGGAGAACTGGCAACCTAAAATTCAAATGATGAGGGAGATGCTAGCTCTCAGTTCAAATTGAAACTCCAAGGTGGCAAGACATGAACCGGTATATCCATCATGGTGCCTAGAGACGATCATCATTTGTATTTTCTCAGGTGCAAATGTTACTTGCCATCTATTTTCCCTAGCTGATACAGCTCTTAGCTGGTGATTGTTGTAGCTTAAAACAACTGGCATTTCTTCTCTTGGATAAGACAATGTCAGTGTACAGTCGTCTGCATATGCATGGGATTCTGGGATGAGATGAAGAAGTTCATTGAAGTAGACATTCCATAACAATGATCCCAGCATACTTCCCAGCACATCTTCTCAGCAATCTTCGGCTCAGCTTGTCTGGGCCCACAGCCTTTTCTTGGTCAATCCTTTTAAGAAGGAAATGCACAATCTCCTGCCTTATTGTCACCACTGACAGTTTTGACACAGTTCTTGCAGCTAGCCAAGGAGGGTGCGCCTTCTCTTTACTACTAGTAGAGGTGATACCATTCTGTCGATTTCGAGGTGGAATGAGTTCACCAGGCAGATTACCTTGTCTGTCCTTGACCAGGGACCACCAGGTTTTGGAGCCTACCCTACCTGATGCTAGCTTTCTTTTTGTGTCCACCTCCCATTCAGCAATGACCCACTTTTGAATGTCACCCATATGCTTACAGGCTTGCCTGTGCAAGTTCCTGTTATAGGTGGTAGGATGTCTCTTATACCTTTGCCATGCTTTGTACTTAGCAGTAGCAGCCTCTCTACAACGAAAGCCAAACCAAGGCTGATCTGTAGACTTTGTCACATATTGCCGGTGAGGAATGTGTTCTTGTTTTAGATTAAGGATGTGTCCAGTGAAGGCTTTCACTTGGTTGTCAACATTCCTTTGGAGAAGAGCATTCTAGTCGGTGGTGGCGAGCTCAGAGCGAAGGGCTGGTCAATTACCTCTTTCCCATAGCCAGGTTGTGCGTGCGTCCTCACCTCGTTCTGTTGGGATTTTAAGTGTCGTAAAAACAGCCTTGTGGTCAGATGATCCAACGTAGCCAATGAGTTGACAAGTGACTATGCCTTCTGCCAGATCACTCACTACTGGGTCAAGGGAGGAGCCAGAGATGTGAGTAGGGAAATCAACAAAGTTTCTCATGTCAAATACTGCAAGAAGGTCATCAAAGTCCCTCTGTATAAGTTGAGGTCGCCAACGATTATGATATGTTGACAGTTGTGTTGTAGCAGAAGAGAGTCCATATTTTCCATTAGGAAGTTGATGGGATCTGCCTGTTGCCACTGAGGTCTGTACATTGCACATGCTAGTACAGAGGTACTAGTTTTTATGCAGAGCTTGAAGAACATCATTTCAAGATGAGTAGGGGTGGCAACATCAATGTTCTTGGCATGAACACTTTTAAAGAAGCACCCAGCAATACCTCCTCCTTGCCCTTGCCTGTCTCTTCTCATCCATGAGGTGTAGCCATAAATTCTTGCAAAATTTTCTGGAGTCCTGTCGTCCAAAACTGTTTCAACAACAGCTATCATGTTTGGAAGTCGAGTGTTCACAAAACTATGTGTGAGCTCTCCAACAGTAGTAATGAAACCTCTAATGTTGATCGACAGGATGCTGATAGACTGGCTCCTCATGATGTGGTCAGCTTGAGGTGGTGGGTTTGTAAGGCATGTAAGGTGCCTGCCCTTGAGAGAGGTAGGGTACTGAGGCAGCTGCAGGGATATAGGTCTGTGGTCTTGTATAAGGCACAATACGACCTGCTGGGCTGAGATAGGAGTAGCTGAGATGGTGACGTGTGAGAGGGTTAACCAATTCAGAGATCCTGCTGGTTTGTTCTGAGAACAGGTTTCTAAAAAGGTGGCCCTGTCTCGTCAGGTTCCTTTTTCTTAAGACACTGGTCCTCCTGATGTCCTTTCTTGTAGCAGTAATTGCACCTGGTATCACGCAGGCAGTTGTTGGCGGTGTGCCCCTTCCAGCGACAGCGACAGCACAGCCTATGTGCCTGGGAGGGTGGACTGTGATTTGTTGCACCTCCTGTGTTTTGCTGATTTGTCCTCAGGTTCTTCCACTGGGATTCTGTTAGTGGAGAGTAAGACGGCTGTAGATGTCTTCCTCCTCCGCGTCCTCTTCCACGTCCTCTACCCCGTCCTCTACCCATTTTGACAGATGTGTCCCTGCTGTTTGTATTTTGGCGCAGTAGGTGATCAGGTGCAGTGATAGTTTCCTGATTATTAACTGCACCAATCTCTGGTGGAGAAACTCCTGGCAGGTGTAGGATCGGAGATGGTATGTGCACTGTCAAGTGGACTAGCAGTGGCTGAAGCAGAGATGCCAGGTGTAGGAGAATGAACAGATCCAAGGCTTCCTTCATTGCTGGGAAGAGGATTTGTTCCCTCTGTGGTGGTCAGAGGAATTGTGTTAGAATTCCCAAAGGTAGTGTTTTGAACTCTGTCAGTCTGTGGGGCCTTAGCGATGACAGAATTCCACCAGTTATTTACCCCTGAGTTAAGCTCAGTGTGGGACTTCCAGTCTTTGTCAATAGTGTCACCATCAGCTGAGCAGCTTACATCACTTGATGTAGGCTTGCATAGCCATTCTACAATAGCTTGGAAGTTATCTAATGATTTGAGGAGCTCATAAAGTGCTTCCCTGTGATGGATTATCTTAGCTGCAACTTTACAACACAGCCCAAGAGGGCAGTCTTGATCTTTGGACAGGAATCCCTGAGGTCCGACTTCTGAACCTTCCTCCTGTAGCTCCAGGCTTGTATCCACATATACCACAGGATTATAGATATCTTTCAATTTTCTGAAATTTTCAACCTGGCTGCAGCAAAATTCTTCTTCTGGAATGCAATCTGTGTGGCAGAAGTTGGAACAAGTAGGCTCCTTACATCTAAGAAGTATTTTGTCCCTTGTGGTATACAAACAAACACTGCAGTAGCTGGAGTAACTATCTCTCTCTCTCTCTCTGTATATATATATATATATATATATATATATATATATATATATATATATATATATATATATATATATATATATATATATATATATATATATATATATATATATATATATATATATATATAATGTCGTGCCGAATAGGCAGAACTTGCGATCTTTGCTTAAATAGCAACGCTCATATTGCCATATAGGACAAACGAAAATTTGTGTATGCAATAATTTCGCCAAAATCATTCAGAACCTAACGAAAAAAATATATTTTACAGTGTTTGTTTAGTATTAAATTATTGTAAACAAATCTAAAATATATTTAGTTGGGTTAGACTAAAATAAATTGTTCTTTTTATAATAAGGTTAGGTAGGTTTTCTAAGATTCTTCTGGTGCAAAATTAAATTTTTTTACATTAACGTTAATGAAAAAAATATATCTTTAAACGTATAGGAGAAAATTTTAGAAACGACTTAATTTTTAATGAGTTCTTGCTAATTGACCAGTTTTACATATTCGGCACGACATATATATATATATATATATATATATATATATATATATATTTTTTATTATCACACCGGCCGATTCCCACCAAGGCAGGGTGGCCCGAAAAAGAAAAACTTTCACCATCATTCACTCCATCACTGTCTTGCCAGAAGGGTGCTTTACACTACAGTTTTTAAACTGCAACATTAACACCCCTCCTTCAGAGTGCAGGCACTGTACTTCCCATCTCCAGGACTCAAGTCCGGCCTGCCGGTTTATATATATATATATATCTATATATATATATATATATATATATATATATATATATATCTATATATATATATATATATATATATATATGTATAGATACATATATATATCTACCTCCCACTCCACCCACTCAGGCATTCCCCCTCACCCCTCTACCCCCACCCACCTGCCTCTCTCTCTCTCTCTCATTCCCACTCCTCCCATTCAGGCATTCCCCCTCCCTATACAGACGAAGGTGAAGATTCACATAGCTGCTGAATTACGCAGGGAGGCACTAGTCAATGAAATGGCAATTATCGAACTTAAGCTGAAGGAATCTTATAGGAGACAAGAATCACAGGAAGAACTAAAAGCCATGAAGAAAATAAAAAAAAATACTTCTTCCCTTATGCCAAATCTAATAGAAAAACAACTTGGGCGATAAGGGACATACATTGATGACAGCCAAGAAATGAGTGAGATACCAAAGTCCTAGTCATACTCAGTGTTCAGCGAGCCATTGCCCAGATTAAGGGTCGACAATCCAAATGATTAATTTATGAGACCCAGAATTTGGTCATCTCAAAAATCTCTGATATTATCTTAACACCACAAGGCTCTGAAAACGCAATAAAAAACATGCCCATGCACTCTGCCCCATGCCCAGACTCATGGTACTCAGTGTTCATCAAGAAGTGCAAGACGTCCCTGTAGCATGCCTTCAGCATTCTATGGAGAGGAAGCATGTACACAGGAGTCATCACACATACTAGAAACAACAGATACAGCCCCACTCTACAGAGGCTGCGGTAAAGCAATTGCAAAGAACCACAGTCCAATAGCACTAACATCCCATATCATTAAAATCTTTGAAAGGGTTCCTAGAAGGAAGATCGCCAGACACCTAGATACCGATCATTTATGCAACCAAAGCAACACAAGTTTAGAGCAGGTCGCTCCTGCCTCTCCCAGCTACTGGACCACTATGACAAGGTCCTAGATGCTGTAGAGGATAAACAAAATACAGATGTAGTTTACACAGACTTTGTAAAAGCTTTCGACTAGTGTGACCATGGTGTAATAGCACACAAAAATGCATAATAAAGGAATCACAGGAAAAGTTGCTAGAGGGATCAATAACTTCCTGACAAATAGAGCACAAAGAGTAAGAGCAAACAGAGTAAAGTCTGAGGCAGCTACGGTGAAAAGCTTTGTTTCACAAGCCACAGTTCTCTCTCCTATTCTATTCCTCATCATCATATCTGGCATACACAGAGATGTAAGCCATAACTCCGTATCTTCTCTTGCATATGACATCCGGACTGCCATGACAGTGACCTTCATCGAAGACACTGCAAGACTCCAAGTGGACTTCAACCAAATCTTCAAATGGGACACTCGAAACAATATGAAGTTCAGTGAAGAGAATTTTCAACTACTCTGATCTGGAAAACTTGAAGAAACTGTATCAGGGTATACTACAAATTTTGACCATACAATAGAGCGATGAAGTAATGCGAAGAATCTGAGAGTCATAATGGCAAAGGATCTCGCCTTCAGTGACCACAACAATGTATCTACTGCATCTGCTAGGAAAATGATAGGATTAGAACCTTCAAACTAGGGACGAAAAGCCCATGATGATTCCCTTCAAATCGCTTATTCTCTCTAGGCTGGAATACTGCTGTTCACTAACTGCCCATTTCAAGGCAGGCAAAATTGCTAACTTGAAGATTGTACAAAGAATTTCACGGTACATATAGGTATGATAGGGCACCTAAATTACTGGGAATGGTTGAAGGCCATTGATCTGTATTCTCTGGAATGCAGGCGAGAGAGATCGATGAAAATATACACTTGGAGATCCTAGAAGGACTAGTACCAAATATGCACACGAAACTCACTCCCTATCAAAGCAAAAGGTTCTGCAGGAGATGCGACATTCCTCCAATGAAAAGCAGAGCAGGTACGAGTACACTGCAAGACAACACAAGAAGTGTCCGGGGCCCGAGACTGTTCAACTGCCTCACACCATACATAAGCGGGATTACCAATAGACCCCTCGCTGCTTTCAAGAAGGCACTGAAAAGGCACCTAAAGTAAGTACCTGACAAGCTGTGCTGTGATTTGCACTTCAGTTTGCCTGGGGCCAGCAGTAACAGCCTGGTTGATCAGACCATGATCGACCACGAGGCCTGGTCTCAGACCAAGCTGCAAGGGCGCTGACCCCCCGAGACCCTCTCCAGGTATACTAAAGGAACCATGAGGAACCCCACTCGACTCCTGCATCCAATGTGACACCTCGTTACTTACCAACATTCATTGTTTCCTTCCTGTCAAGTGTTCCCTGATCCTTTGCGATACTTTCCCTGGTGTTGCTGCCTGATCGTCTTACTTTTCAATCAGTCTCTTTTGTGATGAATGAATATCAAAATGGTATACAATGCCGACAGGTTGGTAAGAAACATAGGCAACAGTAAGGCAACTTTATTCCGAAACATTTTGCCTACACAGTAGGCTTCTTCAGTCGAGTACAGAAAGTAGGCAGGAGCAGTAGAGATGTGAAGACGATGTAATCAGTCCATCACCCATGATTTGAGGTTGTCAATCCCTAAGCCTGGAGAAGACTTCTGTTCCACAGTCTGAAACAATATTTTTTTTTAAACTATAGAACAGAAGTCTTCTCCAGGCTGAAGGACTGACAGCCTCAAATCAAGTGTGATGTGCTGATTACATCGTCTTCACATCTCTACTGCTTCTGCCTACTTTCTATACTCGACTGAAGAAGCCTACTGTGTAGGCGAAACGTTTCATAATAAAGTTGCCTAACTGTTGCCTGTGTATCTTACCTACCAACCCCTCTTTTATGGTATTGTGTCGAAAGCCTTCTTACAGTCTGTCTACCCATCTCTCTCTCTTTCCTGTCTTCTCTTACCTTGTTGTGAAACTCCAGTAGGTTTCTGATAGAAGATTTTCTTTCTCTGAAGCAATGCTGGTTGTCGTGTATGAACCCATTTTTATCAACGTTTCCACCACTCTTCTCCTGATAATCTTCTCGATAACCTTACATGCTATACATGTCAGTGACACAGGTGTTTAGCTTAGTTCAGTTGCCGTGTTTTGAATGATATTTTGAAGATTGTTGTGAATGGCACACAGTGGGCTTCTGTTCCCGCTCTCAGGAGCCTTGGAGAAATATCATCTCCACAGTTGTGTGCAGTGTGTCCACACTTGTTGGTGCACTCTACCACCTCGGTTTGCTGGAAGCCTCTCTGTCTCCACTGTGAATACCTTTTTGAATTGTTTGCTGAGCTCCTCACTTCCTGGTTATTACCTCTGTGTGTGTGTGTTTTTTTTTTTTTTTTGAGGGGGGGAGTGCGGCCGTGCCAGTGTTTATATTTGTGTGTGTGTCTTTATAGCAAATATTTTTCAGCTAGGAACATTTACTAAAACCTTTCCAATTCGTGTCATTGTCATCAGCTTGAGAGTGAGACTGGTAGTGCATCTAGCAGTATCATGGCTGAACAAGTCTTCACTAGAGTGACCAACAAGGAGCAGCTCTTGGCCCTCGCTAATGCCCTCGCAGGGGATTTTCCTCACTCTGTCACTGTGAGTTACTTTGATTTTTTATACTCTGGCATTGGAATGATAAATTTATAGAAACTATAAATGATTCTAGATATAAAACTGGAATTTTTTAGGTCCTTATTTTAGCTTCTGTTTTACTAACTCAACGTGATTTTTGTTATGCCATGTAGAAATCTAGTATTTAAAAAAAAAAGCACAGACGGACTATGATCTTCATCAAATATCGAATAACACCAGACCAGGTAAGTGTTCATAGGCTGGACAATACTCTTGTATGGTCAAGAACCATCATGCTAACCATCCAGTTGGTCGTTTATTCTTGAACAAGATATGGTCAGGGTATGGTAGATGATATCCTGGAAATGTTTAAAGCCCAATGATTCCTGCTCAGTTACAGAATAATTTCGTTCAGCCTTGGTTAAGACTCGACTAGCAAATGTAACAAGGTTATACTTGCTATCAGTCTTTTGTGCTGGTACAACACCTATACTGATGGTGCTAGTGTGTCTTTTATTCAAGTAGAAAAGCTTTTTAAAATCAGGGTATTTTAATACATGAGAAGAAGTTAGCTTATCTCTTAATGTGTTGAATATTCTTTCTTGACTAAAGATCCAAGTGGAAGGAACATCTTTCTTAAGCAATTCACTTAAAGGAGCTGCAATGAAAACTATAGAAACCTGTTAAGCCCACAAATGATCTTATGGTATCAGCAGTTTTTAAGGAAGGAAAGTTTTGTATGGCAGTTACTTAACTTTAGTTAGTCTTAAGTCCTCTAAGAGAGACTACATGATCAATAAACTTGATCTCTGATCTACATCTCTGACATTTAGAGATCTTTATCTCCAGAATGGTTGTTTGAAACTTACTGAGTTCCAAATATAGTCTCTTGTAATACGATTCCACATATTCTGACAACACATTTACTTCTTCTAGGTACACTTTAGATGACGTTAACAAGAAAAAGAAATGAAAAATTATTTGAAATCTTTTTGCCATGAAGTTTCCTAAAATCAATCACTGGCACCAAGTTCGGTCTTTCTTAGGTACTAAAGTCATTGGTTCTTTCCATCGAGAATTACTATGTGTAATGACAGTGTCATCAAGTGTCTGGTGGAATAACTCTTCGGTTATAGCAACTTGAGAATGTGGAGTAGTATGAAAGATCTTGCTATGGCTAGCTCCTCTGATCATGTAATGGCCAGTTCCAAATTCTCTCATCCAATTTCTTTTTTTTTTTTTAATTTTCCATTTTTTCGACTTTAATGAAATTTTTGTCTTTTTCTCTATGGTCAGGTCCCCATCAGGGTCTAACATGCTATGGTTACCTCCCTCTCACGGAATAACATTCTATGGTCAGTCTTTCCCCAAGGTCTAACATGCTACAGCCAGTCTTTCCTCAGGGTTTAACATGTTATGGCCAGTCCCCGTCAATGTTTAACACGCTTTGGGCTGCTCCCCTTTGGGGTATAACATGCCACAGCCTGCTGCCCTCAGCATCTAACATGTTATATCCAGTCCCCCTTCAAGAACTAACATGCTAAGGCCAGTCCCCTTCAGGGTTTAACATGCTATGACCAGCTACCCCTCAGTTCCCCTCAAGGTATAACAGTAGTTAACTTTTCTTCAGTATGACGTATTTCTGTATGACGCCAAATGGCGACGGTCACCCAACGACCCACCCACGCTCCAGTGCCCTACCCTGATCCCACCCATGCCCTGCCCCTGACCCTACACACGTCCCTGACCCCACCCACGCCCCCCTGTCCATGACCCCACACCCTATTCCGGGCCCCGAACACCCCACTACCTTTTCTGCTGCATCCCCTTACTCCCAGATCGCTCTCGCTCCTCGGATCAATTTTTTTTCAAATTTTGATGGGATGATTTGTCAAATTTTGAGGGATTTTCGAATACTTAGGGGGATTTCCAATTCCTCTGATCAAATTTTACTCACTTTTCGAGAATGTTGCCAGCTATTCATTTCTTTTTCGAATTTTTCTTTTTTTTTTGAGTTGAACGATTTCGAGAATGCTACCATTTTTTTTTGTAATTGTTAGTGTTTTCGATTTTCTTGTATCACTCTCCACTTCCTCAGATCAAATATTTCGAATTTTGGGGGATTTTCATTTTTGTTGAGTTACCCCATAAAATCTCTCAAAATTTACCATAATTTTTCAGTTTTTTTGAGTCACCCTCCACTTCCTCGGATCAACATTTACTATAAGGTAGGCATGTTTTGGGTTCCCCCTATGGGTACCCTTTAAAATTTCTCGATAATGGTAATTTATCAAAAAAGATCAATGGTGTTTGTAGTCTCCATTTCTTCAGATCAAAATTTGGGTTCCCCGCTATGGGGGTCTGAGGTATATTTTCACTCTTAACTATGTGTACACCTTAAATGTCTCTCTCAAGAAGTGGACACCTTCACCGTCCCCTATGGGGCATCTTTTTCATAATTTCTCTCAACAATAAGCATACAACTGGTAGACACTCAAATGGTATATTAACCCAGGATAACATTGTTTTAGAGTAGGAGGTAATGCAAGTGGTTAGCATACAAATGATACACACAATATTTTCTCGTTTTCAATAATAAATCAAAAAGACTGACTTTCCCCTACGGGTTAAATGATGTAATAACCTAGGAAAACATTTTTAAGAGAAGGTAACACAAATGTGACATTCTACCTCGAATTAACTGCAATAACACAAACATTGTGGTAAACACCTCACTCGTGTCAAATGGTAATTATAATTGTTAAAGTAACCGCCTATGGGTAAGTGATAATTCGAGTGGTTCACACTCACATGGTATAGTAACCTAAGATAACATTTTTTTAGAGGAGGTAATATAAGTGCTGCAGTACAACAGGTTGAATCAAGATAGATGGGACATCGTATTTCAACAACTTCCAGATCCCAGGTATTGGGAATTTAACCTCCACTCTTTCCAGTTTATCAATTTTTTTAGTAACGTAATACATATTCAGTAATACACATTTTCGGTAATTCAACAAAAGGTACAAATTTCATATACAATACAGTACACATTTAGTAATACAATACATTTCATATACAACACAATTTACAGCACAATTTTTCGCTAATACAACAAAAAGATTTTTACTCATAATGTTCACATTTCACATTTTTATACACATGTCTTCATAACACATCAGAAATCATGCTCACCATCTCCATATCATGTTTACCTACACATACACACACAAAGAAACCTGGGAGGGAAGATTGGGAGGCAGAGCTCAAAAAAATGGGAGGAAGACTGGGGAATGAAACCAGAAGAGCTGGGAAGAAAAATGGAGAAGATTACTACAGAGAGCAGGAAGTGGGAGCAGTAAGCCATAGAAGCAGAAGCTACGAAGTAGTGCTTAGAAGAGGAACTGAGAAAGCTTAAATAGCTTAAAAAGAAAAATGATGGTAGAGACATAACATCAAGAATTTCTGCATCAGGCACAGACAAGGAGTCTGGAGGGAGCATAGATGCTGTACTGTATACAAGGGCCCTACCAAACCCACATGAGGCCATGGCAAAGATAAGGAGCGCATTGGGAACAAATGAGAGGTCTGAAGACAATGAAGAGGCTATGACATGCAGAGACTCTAACAGACACCTGCAGGGGCCAGGAACAGCTGAGCAGGAAAGACAGTCCACTGAGCATAAGGGACTCAGCCAGGGAAGGGACTGAAGAAACACAATAGGTGAGGGCGACATGACCAATGTGGCAAATTTTCGGAGAATTGAGTGGTTTGCAAGGGGACAGAAACAGCCTCTCAAAGTAATTTTCAAAGTGGAATCAACTTGAACCATTCTTCTGCAGGAGAAGAATACCAGAGTGTGTACCTCAATTGAGACAGAACACAAGAGAAAAGGTTGATACTGAAAGAGTACAAAAACGATAGAAGGAACGAGAACAAATGATAAAGATTAGAAGAAAAACCCAGATGCAGGTGAAAGGGTAAACGCACCCTCCAGAAACACCCGTAGAAGGACTCCAACCATGACAACCCCAAGGAAACTGAGCAATCTAAACTGACACTCACACACTGATCCCTCTGCCCCCACCCCCACACACCACAAACCCCACCCAGACAGCAACCCCTTATGGGAACTCTGCCCCCCACCCCCAACACAACCCCCTGTAGGCTTCCACGAGGACTTCTGATCACCCAACCCCAATCTCCTCCCAGGATCACAGTTTTAGGAAGAAGTTGAAGGTTTGGTACATGAACGTGGATGGAATAGTGAATAAATGTGAGGAGTGGCATGAAAGAATCAATGAGAAGTCCCCATAAATCATAGCAGTCACATAAACGAAACTCACTGAGAAAATAACAGACACAATCTTCGCAGCAGGATATTAGATCCTGAGGGAAGACAGAAGGAGCAGAGTGGGAGGAGGGGTTGCCCTGCTCATAAAAAACTGATGGAGATTTGAGGAAATGGAAGGCATGGACAACATTGGAGGAAGGGATTACATAGTAGGTACACTTCAGTCTGGGGAACATAAGGTAGTCATTGCAGTGATGTATAATCCACCAAAGAGCTGCAGAAGTACAAGAGAGGAATATGAAGAGAGCAACAGAGCAATGGTGGGCACACTGGCCGAGGTGGCAAGAAGAGCTCACTCGAGAAGAGGGAAGTTACTGGTTATGGGTGATTTCAACCACATGAAGATTGACTGGGAAAAACTGGAGCCACACACGGGTCCCGAGACATGGAAACCCAAGATGACAGATGTGGTACTGGAAAACCTCGTGCATCAATATGTTAAGGACACTACCAGAGAGAGAGAGGAGGATGAACCAGGTAAAGTCTAGTGCAGTTGAGGAAGAGCAAACCGAGAGATCAGTGCAAAAGAGAGGGAATGAGTACAAGGATAAAAATGAGTGGGAGTACAAATATTTAAAACATGGAGGGAGAGAGAAGCAAGAAAGCCTCCTACTGAATTACGTGGGTGTCACATTGAGACCTTTCCCCTCACAGGAAATGGTGAGAATTCAAATTACCAAGTAAAAGAACTGGTGGCAGAAAGGAAGAAATCAGAAATTCAACATCTGGGATAGATAATGCCCGAGAAAGAGAGAGATACAAAGAAGAGATTGTATGCCACTTGTTCAAGTGGATGTGGGCTATAGTATGATGCAGTAAAGTATGAACAAAGATAAATCATACAACAGGCGGCAATAGAACCCGCCATCAGAGAGTCATGAAACTCCAGACCGATTCATTAGCCACTGAGCCAGCTGACTACAATAAGATTCATCCAACTAGGTATATTTATACACCATAGGAAGGTTAGCATAGGCACCACTGTGTCCACAAATGCAAGTTTTTACAGACGAATTTCCCACCAGCGTTGCCATAACGAACTCTAGCTCAAGTCCCCTCAAAGCCGTCATCATGACTCACACATTAGCCAGGTAGACCAGTGGCTAACACATCGGTCTGGAGTTTCATGACTCTCTGATCGCGGGTTCTATCCCTGCCTGTGGAATGTTTTTTTTACGATCGTGTCATTACGATTTCGTGAGTTATGAACAAAGAACTGATAGTATGGAATTTCGGTGCATGTAAGAAGTCACACTTTCATTAAAGGTTCCAGCAGGAAAAGGATCCGATGAATATAATAAAACATAGCCTTAAATGGGATGGATAACAGCAGAGCATAATTTGGGTTCTTGTAAACAAATACAAACAAGGGAAAACTGGGAGAGCAACTTCTGAAGCTCACACTGGTTACCTCTGAGACCATGGATATTCAACTGTAAATAAGCCATGATTTGCAAAGGGAACGATACATGTAATCTGAAGGTAGAGGTATCTACAGACTAAAAGTGTTAGAAAAGTCCACATGTGGAGGCAGCGGAAAATGTACAAGCAGTGAAGGATTGGGATACTGCAAAGAAAGGTGTTGTGCAGACTGAGAAGAGTGAAGAGGAGGAACAGGAGGTGGATCGGTGTCCAATGGTCTAGTCTCCTCAATATATTAGGAGATAGCTTCAAGTATTTCAGAGGATAAGGACGTTGTATATAGAATGGTACTGGAGATGGAAGGAGAAGGTAAGTAAAGATTGGGACAGTAATGGACTGTACCAAAGTAGGGGTGGATGAAAGTTTAGAGGGACCTGGAGAACAAGCTTGGGAGGGGACAGGAGAGGAGGGGGCAGAGGAGGAAGACACTTTGGTGGGGACAGAGGAGGAAAGTACTGTACGAGGAGGAGGATGAACCTTCACACTCGTAACAGAGCCAGTTAGAGGGAGGAACCTGGTACAGAGACTGGAAAGGAAAAATGAGCAGGTAGAAGAAGAGAAGGGCTAAAGGAGATTGGACTTTGGAGAAGTAGAGGGGCGGTGGGTAGGATAATTGTACGAGGTTTCCTAGACACAGAAACTTGTGAGGGAGATGAGGTAGAGGTGAGAAAGGAATGCAGTGGCAAGGTAGGGACCTCTGAGCCCAGGACAGTAAAAGACAAGAGTGACTGTGGTAAACATGACCACAGAAGAGGCTGCGGAAGTTGACACCCCAGATGTGGGTGGGGTTGTTTAGCAACTCGAGAATAAGAATTACAGGGAAGTCTTCCCTGGAGGTGTAGAATTCTCGTTCATTTAAGTAAACATGACAATGGAGAGGGTAAGACGGATGAACCTTATGACAATTAAGGCAAGAGGGAAGTAATCTACAAGATGTATTGGTATGGTCGTCGGCATCACAGACTGGGCATTCGGCCATGGACCTGCAATAAAGTAGACCATCATTTAACACGGTAGTTACATTCCTGAAAATGCCGTTTTAGACAAAACCGTGTTAGACGAACTGAAGAACTTATGGGATAAACAGGGTTAAGTTCCTGGGAGCCCCAAAAAAGCAAAAACTTTTTATGAACCTCCAGATCTTACAAAATAAAAGTGAATATGAAATTGTAGTGCATTGTCGTGATATATTACTGCTTAAGACTACAAATGCAATAGAAATAATAGTATTTCTTACCTTAAATTGTGGGTAATGGTGTTTGTGGATGATTGTGAGGAGAGTGGATAAGGATGGTGTCACCCTACTGGTCTGAGGTGGATGGTTGTTGGTTGTCGGCAGAAGTGGATGGTAGAGGTTCTGGTACTGAAGTCGATTGTTGTATTGCAGTGCACATGAAGTCAGTAAGTTATTCTGTCACGTCAGTGCCATTCAGTCAAGTCAGTATGTCATTCAGTCAAGTCATTGTGTCATTCAGCCAGTTCAGTGTGTCATTCAGTAAAGTCAGTAAGTCATTGAGCTAAGTCAGTAAGTCATTCAGTCAAGTTAGTAAGTTATTCAGTCAAATCAGTGTGCCATTCAGTCAAGTCAGTGTGTCATTCAGTCAAGTCAGTGTGTCATTCAGTCAAGTCAGTGTGTCAGTATGTCAAGTCAGTAAGTCATTCAGTCAAGTCAGTAAGTCATTCAGTCAAGTCAGTAAGTCATTCAGTCAAATCAGTAAGTAATTCAGTCAAGTCAGTGTATCGTAAGGGTTCTTAAATGGAGATATCGTAGGTTGAAGGTAGACACACTTGTTGGATGGTAACTATATTGTCAGACTGAGATGGTGAGGGATGGAGCCCAGCTGCCTTGCCTGTCTGCTGAATGGTCTGCCGCCGAGTGAGGACGGGGCAGAGGTATGAGCCTACACATGTGCATCCCGTGACGTCACACAAAGCCACAGGCCTACAAGGGATCTCCTATCTAAAGCACATGGATGATAATAATATGCTATGCTATATAACACAGGGATCAGCAACTATGCTGACAGCTCGGTCATGTTACGTATGTCGTCCCGACATACACTACTATACTATAGGCTGAACAGGCAGGCGGATCTGGGCTGATTCTATACAATAACAAATTCATATATAACTTAGAACTAATGGATGGTATCATAATGGATGTTACAACATGAGTTTTACGTAATAGGTGTTAACGTAATCACTTTTAACGTAATGAGTTTTAACGTAATGCATTACAAACTATAAGAACAAATCATTGTACAATATGGATGGAATTGATCGATCGATCTGTATTCATGCACTCTACGTTTTCTGAGGAAATAAATATATATATATACAAGGTGAAATTAACAGCAAAGGCATCTGTTGCGCACTCAGACTATTACTGTCAAATTCTCAGAATACGGAGGGAACGTGAACACGAAAATTTCTGACAACTGATCAGCTAATAACAAAACACACAGTTGATAATTTCATTCATCTTGGACATCTAATTATACAGACTATGTACATTTAAACCCAATTCTGCGAGGGTGAGGTTTACATATGCAGAATGGTTATCATCTCTGGGAGGATCGAATTCCTCTGCAATGGCTAACACATGCCTTGACTGAGGGAGATCTGAAGGAGTATCTACAAAAAATACTTGTGGGTTTCTCATTACTTGTCGAGTACGCAAGGAGTAACGACATTCAGGTTGGTTATCTGACTGAGTATCTGAGGTAGAGGGTACAGAGTCAAGAGGATTTTCAGCATCTGTCATATTAGTCTGGGTAGCAATATCGTCAACATCGCATACTAATTTCATATGATCTAAATGCGATTCTTTGTATTTGCCAGTACTAATTTCTCTAACCTTATACTTATTACCAGAGATATGTTCTACTACTCGATAAGGTCCGACAAACTTTTGATCGAGCTTAGGCATTTCGGATGTTTTGTTGAAATTTGTCAGCATTACTCTTGAACCTACTTTGACTTTTGACGGCTTAGCATGGCTATTAGTTAGTCTAGTAAATTCTGCTGTTGATTTATGAAGTGTTTCACGGATTCTTCTAAAAACACTCTGAGCCATGCTAGTACGAGTTGCTACGAAATCATCAGGGTTGTAATTAGGTTTCGGAGTAGAATATAACAACTCACAGGGTAAACGCTTGTCTACGCCATACAATGCATAATGTGGAGTATCACCTATGGAAGCATTGTAAGCAGAATTTATGGCACATTGAACATCTGGTATGACTTCATCCCAAGTTTCACTATTGGGGTTGATAGTGGCTCTCAGGACATCAAGTACCTTTTTATTGGTTCTTTCGGCTAACCCATTGCTAGCAGGATGATGAGGAACAATGGTGGATTTAGAGATCTTGTATAAAGTACACAAATTTTCAAGAATCTCATTACAGAATTCACCTCCATTATCTGTTAATAAGGACTTTGGGGTGGTATGCCTGCAGATAATGCGTTCTTTAAACGCTTTAGCTACTGTCTCTGCAGTCTTATCTGCAATAGGAACTAACTCACAATATCTGGTAAAATGGTCTACCATAACACACAGATATTTGTTGCCTTGGAGGGAACATTTAAAATTGGTTAACAAATCAAGGGCAACTCTTTCCCACGGTTCGCTAGTGGTTGGGTACACTAGGATTGGGTTAGGACCATTGACATTTCCTTTATGTTGCATACAGACACTACATTTCTTAACATACTCGGAAATGTCAGTTGCCATACGTGGCCAAAAGTATTTCATTCTGGCTTGTTTCACAGAACGATCCATACCAGGGTGTGCAACACCTGGTGCATCATGAACTAGCTGTAGAGCTACGTTCACTAGTGACTGTGGAATTACTAACTGGTAAACTCTTCTACTTGGAGTACCCAACTCGGCTGTTCGATAAAGTAATTCTTGGCTCATTACAAAGTCACTAATGGGTGCTGGCGGCTTCACAGTAAGAATAAGATCTTCCTGGAGCAGGAATCGAATCACACCAGACCACATGGGATCTGTTCTTTGGGCAGTTTTGACATCCTCGACAGTAAATGGAGGATCTGCAGTAACTACACTAACATGTCGCGATAAAGCATCTGCGACTACATTCGACTTGCCAGGTAAATGTTCAAAAGTGGGATTGAACTCTTGGATAGTCAAGGTCCATCTGGCTAACCTTCCAGTAGGCTGTTTGTTCTGGAATTAAGGTATCAGTGGCGCATGGTCTGTCAAGACATGAACAGGGTACTGGTAAATAATATCTCGGAAGTGCTTTAAAGACCATACTATTGCTAAAGCTTCTTGCTCCGTTACTGTATAATTACGTTCAGCCTTCGTAAGGACTCGGCTAGCAAATGCAACTGCGTTGTACTTGCTATCAGTCTTCTGAGCTAGTACGGCACCTATACCAATTGAACTAGCATCAGTTGTCAGATAGAAGGGCTTAGAAAAATCTGGAAATTTCAAAATTGGAGCAGATGTTAGCTTTTCTTTTAATGTCTGGAATGCTCTTTCTTGACGGAATGTCCAAACAAAAGGAGCATCTTTCTTAAGCAACTCAGTTAGAGGAGCTGCTATGGAAGAAAAATTGGCAATGAAAGATCTATAAAAACCTGCTAAGCCCACAAAGGATCTTACGGCATCAGCAGTTTTGGGAGTTGGAAAATTTTGTACTGCAGTTACTTTACTTTGATCAGTCGTAACCCCTCTGGAAGTGACTACGTGACCTAGAAACTTAATTTCTGATCTGAAAAATTGACATTTGGACAGTTTGATCTTTAAATTGGCTTCTTCAAGCTTTCCAAGTACTGTATCAAGTCTTTTCAGGTGTGTATCCACGTCTTCGGACATGACGATTACGTCGTCTAAGTACACCATTAGTGCTTTACCTATAAGACCTCTAAAGATGTTGGTCATGAGTCTAGAGAACGTGATAGGAGACGATCGTAATCCAAACGCCATATGTAGGAAGTTATAATGACCTGTGGGAGTGGAGAATGCAGTTAACTCTTGGCTGTCCTCATGAAGAGGGACTTGCCAAAACCCTTGTAACAAGTCCAGGGTCGAGAAGACTTTGTTATCGCCGATATTGCGTAAAAGGTCACCTAGTACAGGAAGTGGGAAGCGATCTGGAATGATTTTCGCATTTAACTTCCTAAAGTCAATCACCGGGCGCCAAGTGCCGTCCTTCTTAGGCACTAGGATCAAGGGTGCATTCCAGGGTGAATTGCTAGGTGCAATAACTCCATCATCAAGCATTTGATTGATCAATTCTTCTGCGACAGCAACTTGTGAATGAGGCATTCTGTACGCAGGTATGTAGATAGGTCTAGTACCAGGTTCAAGTGGAATACGATGGGACAATAAGTTCGTTATACCCATCTTCTCACCTGGTAAGGCAATGGCTTTACGACGTTTGTTCAGCAGAGTCAACAAACGCTTGACTTCACCTGGGAAGTCAGTGGGAGCTAAGTCTTTCTCCTCAACTGGTGAAACAGATTGATCCGGTGAAGTGGATGAGGTCTCCCCGGTAGAAATAACACAGACCCACTGGTCAGGTGACACGTCATCCTGTATTTGAACAGGGTAAGGATAGTGAACTAGGTCAACGAGGTTGGTATTTGCTATGAGACGAACACTGTGACCCAAAGTGTTAGCAAGGAGTAAATGGATCTTACTGTCTCTTACAATGTGTAAGGAAGGTTGAACAAATAAACCTTTGACCTTGCAGGAATCACTGTCATCTAGGACGTTATCACCATCTGGAACATTAGGAACAACAACAGACACTCTAGTGAGAGCACTAGCCGCAACAGAGACGTCTTTCTGCAAACGGCATGTGACATCAACAAGAGATGGCATTACTAGTTCCAAGTAATCGTTTTCTGACAAGGCATCCCCTGTGGAGAAACTACCACTCGAACTAGCAGTCATTGCAGGGATAGGCTGTGCACTCAAGGCAGTCTGAGTGTCCTCGGACACTTGAGGCAACGGAACACTATCCTGCAAGTCTGACGGTATAGGTGGAACACTGATGGGAGTGACAGAATTACCAGTGCCTGACCGCTTGGGTACGCTACTGGAGAATGCATTGGCTTGTAAGGACTTAATGCATACATCATACTCTGCAGCAGTATGACAGATTTCTGATCCAAGTTGGTAACCCCAGAATGGAACGATTAAGTCGTCTATTTGGGCATGCCATCGGTACGGGTCGCGCACAATGCGTAAGTCTCGCATGAAAGCAAATCCCAGAAGAAGGTCACCAGGGAAAGTAATCTGGTCGACAACAAGAAAAGCAGCAGTAAAGTCTCTTCCTTGGATAGTAAAGGTGAGTGAAGTCTGACCTCGGACTCGCAGAAGGGAACCAGCTACTCCACTAAGGGAGGTTACAGTAGTTGGTTCAACGAGGAGGACACATCGTAACCGCTTCTCTTTAAACAAGCTAGACCTAATAATATTAACTTGCGCACCAGAGTCTATGAACACATGAACGGGCGCATTATGGACAGAAGCTTGTACTAATGGACCAGTCGTTACATTAGGAGTTATATGCAAACAGGACGGTGAGTTGTCATCGGAGAAGGCATTTTCTACTTCATCCCCAAATTCCTCTACGTCAGAGACGTATGAAGCAACATCATCAGCAGGAATGTCACTCTCGAGACAGCTTAAGGCTTCAAAGGAATTGTGAACGGGGATGGTGTACTCATTATCATCTACTGTCACCATTGGACGGTTTGACTGGGGCGCTCTAATTCCCCCGAATTGGAAGAATGAGCCTGGTTCTGATTAGATTGTGAACCACGACGTCTGTTTCCTCTCCTGGCTCTGCGGTTGGAACGGCCACGGAAAGATCTAGAGTACTGCATATTGTAGAGAGCATTGCACTCAGACGTGTCATGTCCATGAATTCTATGATAAGTACAGTAGGGAAGATCTGACTGGTACTCATCATCAGTACGACGCTTCTTAGGGTGACTGTCATAACAATTACTAGCGATATGGCCACGGAAACCACAATTGTAGCAAATTCTTTGACTGTGGTTACTGTACGTACTACGGGTGCTACGGGAATGATGGCTCTTAACACTTGCTTTGGATGATGAGCGCGAGTGATTGCGGTTGGGAGGTTTGGTAGTAGCACAAACTAGGGGAGGTACAGGATTGGACAAGGTGTTTGGCATAGACCTACGATAAGGGAAGGTTCCCTCGGGACACAAATTTCTTACATGGATTAGAGCTTTAAGCGGTCCCATAGTAGCATCTAGAGGACTTGAATTGTACACATACTTAGATGTCGGTGGCATTAGTTGTTTAATAACTCCAAATGCAGCTAATTTGGCAAACCCATCAAGGGCTGGTTTATCACTATCTTTGAGGTACCTTGAATTTTGACCTGCTTTAACAAATGAGGACATTAGGTTATTAAGATGAAGAGCAAACTCATCTAATGACTCTTCTGGTCTCGGAGTTGTGCAAACTAATTCTTTGAGAACAACGAACGGATCGGTTTCTCGCACTGGTTCAAGATAATTGCGAATTAACTGTTCATAATCTTCCCACCTGGTTAGATCTTGGAAGTCCTTCATACGAATTAATTTAAATACATTTGAGGCTGCTGGAGAACAGGCTAGACTCTCCTTTCCGATACTTATTAAAAGACTCTCAGATGGGAGACCATCAACTGAAGCATTAGCTCTGGCTCTAACTGCGGTAAACCAACCTTCAAGGTTGTCTGGGTCACCATTGAACAATGGCATAGCATCATACGGATCACGACTGAAATTACGCAGGCTAGAAGTCTGAGTATGTCTATCGTTTGATAAGGAGTTACTCGAATTTTGGGCTGACAAATTAATGGTTGTACTAGAAGCATGTGCTGAGGCATCGCTTGAGAAAACTTGAGACATTTTTGCAAAATGTAAAACAAGAATTTAGAGAACAAAAGAAAATAGTAACTGAGGAACACACAACACAGTGAACTTAAATGGGGGAAAAAAATGCTTAACTATTCTGCATAAGTAATTATTAAAAATTGACAGGTCACACAGTAAGCAAAGAACTCACACAAGAAGAATATGCAACTTAACAAACACTGAAAATCAAGAGAACTTGTACTTTGCTCAAATCTAATTTGCTCAACTTTTACTTTAAATTGAAAGGATGGCACAATGCAACAAGGAAATACACAATAAGATGATAAAATGGACTCAATAAACTTGTGCAAAAATTAAAACAGACACACAATTCACTGAAATAAAAATAAAATGACACAGAATAAAATACTATGCACAGAACAGAGCATAAGAAACTGCACTGTAATAAACTGTAGCAATATATCAAATTAACAATTGCTAATCAACAAGTACTTCATAAAATTTTCTTCAAGGAAACTTTAGTAGCAACACAATATTTGCACAATAATTATTGCAAAATGAATCAATGTGCAATAATAAAAAAATTATTACACACTCAAGGAAAGAAATATATCAAGGAATGAACACTTTAACTCTTAACTGCACTTAAACAACACTTAACAAGCAAAAGAACAATTTACTTTAAAAGGAGAACTTAAAAATTGTACTAAGAGTGAATTTGTTCAATAAAACATGAAAAATAATAGGTGCTAAAAACACATAACAAAAAAAAGCTTTAACACTTACAGTGATGCAGGACACAACACATCAATATAACACAATACTAGAATTTTCTTGCAATGAAACTTGATGTGTGAAAAATTTTGTAAAAAATTATTTCTTGCTTGCACAAAATAATGGCACTATTGTCTGTGGAAATAAGACAAATTAGACACTGGCTAAATGAAAGAATATGAACACAAGAATGTTCAACACACAGGGAACAAAATAAAAATACACAAATGCTGGGAAGAAAAAAAAAATAACAGACAACACTGAGTTGTGATGCAGAATATGAGGTGAAAATTTACTGAAACACTTCACTGGAATACTGAGAACATAAGGTGATTCTGAAGTGTAAACACAAGTTCTATACTGCTCATATGTTGCACACACAACAAAGGAAAAACACTAAGTACTTACTTCAAGTGTATAAATGACACACAACACAACAGACATAAGATAATGCACGAAAATTAACACTGAATAAAGGAGATTAAAAGAAATTAATGCAATCAAACACTGAGTATGATCAAGAGTCACTGAATGTCACTAAGAAAAAAAAAATTCACTGGAAACTTAAAAGAAATGTCTCAACACTCGCAAATGTCTCTAAAAAAAAAATATTATCGCTGTAACAACTTGAAGAAATAATTGAGGCTGATGATAGTGGAGAGTAGGGGAATGTTTATATCGTCTTGCTGCTGTCCTCTGCACAGGTGATCGTAGAATTGTGCTTAAATCGACGAAAGACAAACACACAGGAGGCTTCATAAAGATGGCGCGAACACACTCTAGCTCTTGACCCCCTATGTGGTCCTTAAAATATGGTGCTACAGCCCTTAGCAGTGCACCAAAACACTGAAGAAGTTTGGTGAGTGGGTAATGGCTGACTGTAGTTGGGTTTGTGGGTTAACAGGGCTGAGACAGGCAATGGTGAGACACACGTGATCGTGAGTGGTTGGGCTTATGGGTTGAACGTCGTAAGTCGCACTGAGAACACCCACACTGCCGCGAAGATATTTCTAAGCCGACTGGCTTAAAACAACCCACAAAATACTACAACACCACAAGGATGAAAAAGAGCACTCAGAATGCTTGGAGCTTGAATCACAAGTGATGAAGACTACTCACGTGGCTTGCTCGAGTACTGGGGTAAGACACCTGGGTTAGTTGCTAGCTGGCTTATCTTAACCCTTCACACAGAATGGCTTGATAACTTCACACGATGAGCACAGCAGGGGTGGAAGCTGGCTTGGCAGGCAAAGGAATTGGATGGAGTAGACTACTCTCGACTGGGCTCGGTTGTTCTGACTCCCCCACCACAGACTTGAAACTGGCTTATTTTGCAAACTCGGGTCAACCCCTTGGGAGTGATGCAAATAAGCAGATAAACACTAATACAAAGAGACTGACCAGTGAATAATGTAGAAGCTGGTAGGAGCTTAGGCGAGTAGCTGACTTGAGGTAGCTGGCTCGGGTGGACCTCGGTAGGCCTACTGGTGACATGAAATGGCCGTCTTGCTGGTCGAAAATTTATCTCCAGAAATCGCTGTAATCGTCAGAATTACAGGCACTCCGATGCCACCATTTATCGTTAGGGTTCTTAAATGGAGATATCGTAGGTTGAAGGTAGACACACTTGTTGGATGGTAACTATATTGTCAGACTGAGATGGTGAGCGATGGAGCCCAGCTGCCTTGCCTGTCTGCTGAATGGTCTGCCGCCGAGTGAGGACGGGGCAGAGGTATGAGCCTACACATGTGCATCCTGTGACGTCACACAAAGCCACAGGCCTACAAGGGATCTCCTATCTAAAGCACATGGATGATACTAATATGCTATGCTATATAACACAGGGATCAGCAACTATGCTGACAAGTGCCATGATTGCGTGGCAGATTTAACATATGGCAATGAAAATAAGAAAATATGTATGTAAATAAACACATCGAACTTCCTGAGTATAGTCGCTCTACACACGTATGAACCGAACTGAAGGCTGGGAGGGTGGTGTGGGTGGCTGATGTAGGAGAGGGATGGCATGGCAGTAGGTCTCCCCCATTGACACAATGGTGTAACCCACAGACCATCCTGCCCAGTGGTGCTCAAAAATTTTCCCCTCTCGCAACCATGTGAAACTAATTTTAATATGTGTTAAACAAAAATATGCCATAATTCTTCAATCGTGCTATATCCAAAACGTGCAACACAAAACCATGTTAAACAATGGTCTACTGTATTTCGCTGGATGACCAAAATGCTAGCAATTTCTACACTGTTGTGGTGTAGGGAATACCTTTCGAATTAGTAAACTGTGTCTGGCAATGTAAACCGAGGATGGAGGCTCACAGCAGTCAAAACTTATATGAGCTACATTGCAAGGGAACTGTGTCTGACTGTGGGCAGAGAGGCCATAAGTGTCTACTTTGAGGATTGGGAGGTCTTAGAGCTCAGGCTGTTCCAGAATATCATCACCACATGTCTGGTAAGCAGTAACCACCCAGAGAGGTACTATCAAATGAGTTTCAAACACAAGCCTGTAATTGTTTTGCATGATGGTAGGATTGCTGGTGACTTTTGCTGTCTGATAAACATGAAAGGTTGTAGGAACGTCATGCTGTTTCTACATACACTTTGGTCACACTACACAAGCATGTACAAGCATTATATATATTAGCCCCTCTGGGGTTTCTTCTGTTTGCTTCCTAGTTCCTGTCATTGTTTATATTTCTGCTTATCTCCACGTGGAAATGGAACAGAATTCGTCCTCCGTAAGTGATGCTTGTCATAGGAGGCAACTAAATGCTGGGAGCAATTGGCTAGTAACCCCTTCTCCTGTATAAACTACTGAAAACAAGGAAAAGATAAACTTCATAAAATTGGGATGTTTGAATGTGATTGGGAGTAGTGCAGAGGATAAGAAAAAAAAATGATTGCAAATGTTACGAATGAAATGAAGTTGGATATCCTAGTCCTAAGCGAAACAAAACTCAAGGGGATAGGGGAGTTTCAGTGGGGAGAAATAAATGGGATTAAGTCAGGAGTACCTGAGAGAGTTAGAGCTAAGGAAAGGGTAGCAATAATGTTGAAGGATCAGTTACGGAGAGAGATTAGGAAATACAAATGTATAAATTCATGGATTATATGTATTAAAATAAGAGTCAGATGTGAAAAGTGAGTCGTAATAAGTGTGATTTCACCTGGAGAAGAGAGGAGTGAAGAAGAGCGAGAGAGATTTTGGGTGATGTTAAACGAGTGTGTAGGAACTTTTATGCCATGTGAGAGAGTAATCGTGGTAGGGGACCTAAATGCTAAAGTAGAAGAAGCATTTAGGAAGGGTGTGGTAGGTAAGTTTGGGGTGCCAAGTGTAAATGAAAATGGGGAGCATTTGATTGAACTTTGTATGGAAAGGGGTTTGGTTATAGGTAACATATTTTAAGAAAAAGAGGATAAATGTATATACCAGATGTGATATAGGGTGTAATGACAGTAGTTTGTTGGACTGCGTATTGGTAGATAAAAGACTGTTGGGTAGACTTCAGGATGTACATGTTTATAGAGGGGCCACAGAAATGTGAGATCACTTTTTAGTTGTAGCTACAGTGAATATAAAAGTAAGATGGGATACAAGGAAAATGGAAGCAGCAAGAGAGAGGTGTAGGTTTATAAACTAAAGGAGGAGGCAGTTAGGACAAGACATATACAACTGTTGGAGTGAGTTAAACAAGTTAAGCCTAGGGAACAAATGGATTTGTCAGTTAAAAACAGAGTAGGGGAGTTAGAAGATGGGGAGAAGGAGGTTTTGGGTAGAAGAAGAGAATATTTTGAGGAACTTTTAAATGTCGACGAAGAAAGGGAGGCAGTAATTTCATGCACTGACCAGGGACGTATATCATCTTTCAGGAGTGAAGAAGAGCAGGATGTGAGTGGGGGGGAGGTGCGTGAGGCATTACGTAGAATGAAAGGGAGTAAAGCAGCTGGAACTGACGGGATCATGACAGAAATTTTAAAAGCAGCGGGGTATATAGTGTTGGAATGGTTGGTATTTTTGTTTAATAAATTTATGAATGAGGGAAGGTACCTAGGGATTGGCAGAGAGCATGTATAGTCCCTTTATATAAAGGGAAGGGGGACAAAAGAGATTGTAAAAATTATAGATGAATAAGCTTACTGAGTATACAATGAAAAGTGTACGGTAGGGTTATTATTGAAAGAATTAGAGATAAGACAGAATGTAGAACTGCAGATGAACAAGGAGGGTTTAGAGTGGGTAGGGGATGTATAGATCAAGTGTTTACATTGAAGCATATATGTGAAAAGTATTTAGATAACGGTAGGGAAGTTTTTATTGCATTTATGGATTTAGAAAAGGTATATGAAGCTCCCACACCTCCGTATGCCCTCGGATGGCGGCCCAACAGCTAGCTGTGCGCTGGCTGCACCATTCTTGTAGGGTTGGGTGGTCGTGTGGTTTAAAGCGTCATATACTTCTCGCTTACCATGAGGCAGGCCTGTACAACATGGGTTCGAATCCTTGGCTAGTGCAGTGTTGTTATTGATCAATACCACTCTTTCGTGGTTACAATAATATATATATATATATATATATATATATATATATATATATATATATATATATATATATATATATATATATATATATATATATATATATTGTCAAGGAGCTTCGAAAGTAATACATCATAGGAAGGCAATTAAAGTGCTTAGACCACACCTCACAGTCGACTCCCACAACAAAGAAACACCTGATGCGCGACAATACCGGACTCGTAAGAAAAGAGGAACACTGCAGTAAGTCTGCTGGTCCAACTAGACAGGTCCTCACGACATCCCACTAACAAAATATTCTACCCAAGAAATAAGGTTTATTATTTGTCCAATGTATTAAACTCTAACCAAATTTTACTAATTATAAATGAAATTAATTTATATAAACCTAAGGAAATATTCATATTATTTTCAAAACTGCTTTTTATGAAACAAGATTCAGTTATATTTCTGTCAACTATGGACTTGCTTGATACAACTTTCTCAACTTTCTGAAAATCAATTGAATCGTTAAAACCTCTCACGTGAATAAATAGAGCATTGGAATCTTGTCCAGTTCTAATGCTATATTTATGTTGTTTTAATCTAAGTTCGAGGCTTTTACCAGTTTGACTGTAACGGGGGAATGGGGGAACGGGGATTGGGAGTAATTAGGTTCGGTCTGAGGAAGGAGACCAAAAGGTCTAATTCCTCACACCAAAAGCCTCTTCACTGCGCCAAGGAGCGCCCCCATCTCTTGGAGAGGAATATAATCACAGCGTGGAGTTTACATAATGGTAACACGTCTTTAATTGCATCTTTGATTATACTCAGTGAATACCTCATTGATTTACTGGCTTTGTTATGCTGATCTGAAATTCTCAAAAGAGAACCATTCAGCTAACTCAATGTATCTTTAAACCTGACATTACCAATATCAACTCTCATGAATTTGAGGGACTGCTTTGAATTAATCTCTATTTTATGTCATTTGTTAATTCATTCATAATGAACCTGAGATCGTAGGACATATTATGGCAGATCATTGTCAGTTTATCCCTCTTATCCTTACAAATTGTAGTGAACACAATATGCAGCAACATAATTATTGAATAGGTTAATATTATCATGGTGTATGTTTGCTTTCTGAATCTGGAAAGGCATCCCACATAATTCACATGTGAGTCTGCAGTCCGAATCTAACCTGATCATCCTTAGTCATATTTATATAAAAACTCCGGCTCCTCCCTTTTATTCCTTCCCAGTTATCATTCACTTTCAAAATAGAATGATTAGTGGCTTCCTCACTTCTATAACACTGGTCTGCATGATATTTTTTATTGATTCTGTGGTATCTTTCTCGTTATTTATATAGAAAATAGTGATTCAGTGTGGTTTTTTATTCATTTCTATCACATCAGGTTGTCAAGTTATACGGAAACATTAGTTTTCTCTTTTTGTGTGACGTAATTAAATTAGAAAGTGGGATATTAACAGTTAAAATGTTTACCTTATAATGACTTAAATGTTAAATTTATTATATTTTTCTTTATTTTCAGATTATTAATATGTCTAGAGGCTGTATAAATTCATCAGACATATTTTGCAATGTCTCCAGGCAATTCACCCCTTTAAATTCCCAGAGCAACATTACTCCTTTATTGAAGTGCTGCAACTATGCTTATTTTGACTGCAAACTTGGAGACCAGGACAAACCATTTGCTCCACACAAAGCTTGCAAGAGTTGCACCAGTAAGCTCCAAATGTGGTCAGTTGGAAAACTTAAATGTATGCCCTTTGGAGTATGAATGGTATGACGGGAGCAAATGAACCACCATGATGACCACTACTTTTGTATGGCTAAAGTAGCTGGATTCAACAAGAAGACTAAAGATCGCATGATATACCCAAGTGTTCCTTCAGCAATAAGGCCTATTTCACACTCTGAAGATATTCCAGTACCTGTGCCACCTGAGACAAGGCAAATTTTATCAGTCTTAGATGGAAGTAGACTACGAACCACCAGCAAATGGCGATCCCAAGCCCTTCAACCAAGTTGAGCTCGATGATTTGGTGAGAGATCTTAACTTTCCAAAGGAAAGTGCACAGTTACTTGGCTCTAGACTGAAGGAACACAGGCTTCTTGCACATGGAACAACATTTGCTTGGTACCTTCATCGTGAAGCGGAATTCACTCAGTTTTTTAGCGAAGATGAATCTTTAGTTTTCTGTTCAAATATTTCTGGCCTTATTGAACACATGGGGATGCCATACAAAGCAGATGAATGGAGACTCTTCATTGATTCTTCTAAAGAAGTTTAAAGGCTGTACTTCTCAACAATGGCAACACAGTTTCATCTGTGCCAATTGGCCATAGTGTCCAAATGTCAGAAATTATGCAGATATGAAGACACTAATATCTGCAATCAAGTAACTGAATCACAATTTTCTCATTGCTCTCCTACTTGGTCTTCAAGGCAGAGACACCAAGTATCCCTGCTTTCTATCTTTGGGATAGTAGGGCAGACAACCAGTACTGAGCAAAAAGACTGGCCACTAAGAACCAGCTTCTTACCCGGAAATCACAACGTGAAATCTGTGCCACTGGTTGACCCCAAGAAAATTCTGTTGCCACCACTCCACATCAAATTATGGCTTATGAACAATTTTGTGAAGGCCTTGAACAAGAATGGAATTGCTTTCAAGTACCTGGAGTCAAAGTTTCCTGGTATAAGTGAAGGCAAGCTAAAGGCAGGAAACTTTGCTGTCCCTCAGATTCGGGAATCGATGAAAGACAAGCATTTTGATGAGGTAGTAGCAGACAACTTCCTGGGAAACAGGCACTCCCCCGATTATGAAAAAAAATATTCAAGACCTAATTTCAAGTTTCCAAGAACTTGGGTCTAGAAGCAGTGTGAAAAGGCACTTTTTGCACTTACATCATGCCTATTTTTCCAACAATTGTGGGGACTACAGTGAGGAACAAGGAGAGCGGTTGCATCAGGATATTTGCACCATGGAGACTCGATACCAAGGCAAATGGAATGTCAGCATGATGGTGGATTACTGCTGGTCACTGAAACGTAATGGTCTCCATGCACAGCATAAGCGACAATCAAAGCAGTCCTCCTTCCTTTGATTCAATATGTAGGCTAACCATTAGGAGTATATTTTTTAATAAAATCATTGGATTTGATTTATGTTGATTTGGATTTCATTTGTTCTTAAAACTAACATAATGCGCTTTTCCATGATTACTTGCCTAATTTTAATAAATTAACAGTTTATTAAAATTTCACATTTTTTATTAGCATTAATTTGTATTTTATTCAAAATCCTTACATGATAGAGCAAAATGGTTTAGTTATTTACAATCAGCAGCCCAAGAACATGTAAGATCACAATCATGAATAAAAATAAAAATTAAAAACATTAAAAATGCAGACCAGTGTAATTTTTTTCGCTAATGATGTGTCCTTCCGTATCGAATATAATATAGCGACTCAGTAATAGCAACAAGTGAACTGTTATTGATAGCACACTGAAACACCAGAATATATTCACCCAAATGATTATGTGAATTGCTGAATGAATAGTTGTTCATTATGCTGGAACAATAAGTGTCTGATTCTCTTTACATTCTTCTTCATATGTTGTCAACATCTCCTGAGAATTAACTTTCATTCACCTCATCTCTCATAGACCCATCTGCTGATACGTCCACTCCCAAATATATGAATACATTTACCTCCTCCATATTCACTCCCTCCAATCTGATATCCAATCTTTTGTCACCTAATCTTTTTGTTATCCTCATAACCTTTCTCTTTCCTATATTCACTTTTAATTTTCTTCTTTCACACACCCTTCGAAATTCATCCACCAACCTCTGCAACTTCTCTTCAGAATCTCCCAAGAATACAGCGTCATCAGCGAGAAGCCACTATTACAACTCCTACTTTGTGCTTGATTCCTTATCTTTTAGCAACACACCTCTTGCCAAGACCCTCGCATTCACTTCTCTTACAGCTCCATCTATAAATATATTGAACAACCATGGTGATATCACACATCCTTGCCTAAGGCCTACTTTTACTGGGAAATAATTTCCCTCTTTCCTATCACTATTCTCGTAAAAACTCTTCACTGCTTTCAGTAACCTACCTCCTACACCATAAACCTGCAACATCTGCCCCATTGGTCTCCTTTCCACCCTGTCATATGCCTTTTCCAAATCCATAAATGTCACAAAAACCTCTTTAGCCTTATCTAAATACTGTTCATCTATACGTTTCACTGTAAACACCTGGTCTACACACCGCCTACCTTTCCTAAAGTCTCCTTGTTCATCTGCTATCCTGTTCTCCATCTTACTCTTAATTCTTTCAATAATAACTCTACCATACACC
>NC_091369.1:19734232-19809984 GCF_038502225.1 Cherax quadricarinatus
TGTAGAAATATACCTAGTTGGACGAATCTTATTGTGGCTAGCTGGTCCAATGGCTAACGCGACGGTCTGGAGTTTTGAGACTCTCTGATTGTGGGTTCTATTCCCGCCCGTGGTATGGTTTGTTAGCAATCGTGTCATTACTATTCTGTGAGTCATCTAATATACCTTATTATTATGGTGAAAAAAATACATTTTGTGCGCTTTTTTGACATTCACCAAAATATCTGCCTTTTACCCCCCACAAAATAAAAAAATATTTGAGATATTTCAAAAATTTTACCTTCATATATTCAAACACATTTTGTTTTACATTGTCTGTGAAAATCATTTCAATCTAGTAATTAATAATGGTGTAGTGACAAGCAATAGACCAAAATCCTGGTTTCGAGATATTCGGGTAAATGCGCGGACTAGCAAATTACGTCATGAAATTAAAAATAAAATCACGACATTCGCGCTACTTTGGGTTTATTTTTGCGATATAAGTGATTTCTTATTGTTTCCCGTGTATAATACACCGTTTTCTGTAGTTTTACCAAAGGCAACATAGAAAACTCTTCTCTTATAGGGAAGGTCTGATGTAATTATTTCATCAAGTTCAGCCACCACCTCCAGGTATAATATACAAATCATTGTCCTTTTCGCTTCGGGCTGACTGGACCTACTGCGCAGATGCTCCTCAGTTGCCTGTTGCCTGGCTGCGGTGGTGTGAAGTGCTGCTTGTCGCGCCTCTGCTGTCAAACCAGGTGAACTACCATCAGTCAACGTGGCATTTAGTCACAGACACAGGATCAACACTGCCGGCATTTTTTTTTATATTTTATTTAAAACCAATACAGTTTAACATCAAAATAAAGAAACAGTATGGATTACACCTATACGGATTGCACCTATATGCTCGCAAGATATTGCTGCCAAACATACAATAAGAACTTACGGCAACAGCATAGCTAAAAAAAAAATACTGTCACAGGGTCATGCATTGACATATATACACCTTCATTGATGCAAAACCTTACATATATATAAATTGTACATATAACATGACATCTGACAAAGGCTCAATACACTTGAACATAAAATATACAAAGAAGTTATATCAGTTAACTCCCATCCTTTGCATTAATCAAAAAAAAAAAACCTAACATCATAATCTTACTAGAACATCTACATATGTATCCCTAACAATACAGCTTTACATATACCAACATACGATAAAACATAAACCGTCTAGATATGTCTGTATACCATACAGACTAAAACTTAACATCAAGAACTTAGCATTGACACCAAACCGGTATCAGGGTACAGACCGTGATTATAAACTTTAAAAAGAATCGAATCATACATATATAAAGTATTACATCACGTCTGACCCATGACAAAGGCTCAATACATTAGAAATGGATATATATATATACACACCCACACACACACACCCACACCCACACACACACACCCACACACACACACACACACACATGTACACACAAACAGTTTCACAAAATCACATTAATCAGATGCACTGTATGCACAAAGCAAAACAGTGTATAAGTATATCTCATCGTGCAAAAACTCAGCACGTAACATAAATACAAACTAAAACACACTTCATGTCGCAAAGAACTTATTACTCAAGAATCGTGTCATATTAGACTGATACACATCAAAATTATACATAAAAAAATCTACTATATTATACCTACATTCTGAAAAGTGTTATATCTAACATAACGAGACCTTGAGCTCTACATCCACACTTGGCTGCCATAAAGTCTCAATGAAAACCAGGAAACCATTCCAAACCCACATTCACAACACTCTCACGACCTCCCCCCCAAAGGTGGCGAGCCCGCTGTGACCCCCTGACTCCCTCCAACCTATGAAAACCCCTTCACTCACTCATTATCAATCACAGATTTACGAGAATCCCTAACGTTAGCATTCTATACCCCTCTGAGAAAGCCTGATCCCACCTCCTCCCATACAAATCTCTGTTACGACACATCGTACGATAGAACGTTACCGCAAGAACCTTTCTTCTCTCCTCACTATCCCCTCTCCCTCTCATCACCCACGACATATATATATATATACAATCTACCATGATATAATCTGAAGCTCTTATGACACCCTCGTCTAACCCACCCATATCTAGACTTAAAGCACGCAGAACCGACACCCCACGGCCCCCCACCCTCTGTACCAACCTACTTAACCAGCACCTAACCTCCTCAAGCCCTTCACAAAAGTAAACTACATGGAACACAGTCTCATCCCCTCCAGAGATACCACATCCCCCACCCTCTACAACCTGTCTGTTTCGTAGTATCTCACCAGACGGAAGGATCCCATGCAGGAAACGAAACATCACCTCACGCACCCGAGGGTTTAACTTCATTTTACTAAATCTAAACCAAATACTCTTCCACGCATACATGGGGAACAAACCCTCAACTGGGATAACGCACCTACCTGCAAGTAACCTACACAAAACCCTTATACGAACCTTTCTCAGTTCCCTAACCAACATCACAGCCCTCAAAACGATTTTGCATTCCCTCAACTCCATTCCTCGATACCATACACCCTGCCCCACGTTCACACCCTCACGCAACACTTCCATTTAATAAACACACATTTAGCCCTTTGTCTCAAATCCATCAACCCCAACCCACCCTGACTTACAGGTGACATTACAACTTCCCTCCGTAACCAATCACAACGTGAACCCCACAAAAATTTGTGCACCCATCTTAGAATTCCCGCAATCGCTGTCCCAGTAATTGGGAACACAACTGCAACATGCCAAATCTTACTATACAATAAAATGTTTACGACTATCACTCACTGTATAAGACTGAGGTTCTGGGGTCTCAGAGCACCTAGATGCCCCACGATCCTTTCCAATAACCTATCCGAGTTTTCCTCCCTCGCCGCAACCATGTCATCCTTATAAATAATACCACAAATCTTTAACGACATCGCCCATTCTTTAACAACATTACATCTCCTCCGACACCCCCACCCAAGAACCCAACCCCATGCACCTTGACTTCGCACTATTTACCTGCATACCCGTGGCACTTCCAAATAATTGCACAACCTTGTCCAACACTCCCATTGACATCCCTTCACGAATGAGAACAGTGCTGTCGTCAACATATCCAATTAAACCCGGCCAGGATCTCCCACCCCCCACACTTCCCTCACATGGTGTACATAAGCTGCGGTCAACCATTCTATAAAAGGGGTCCTGGAAACATGCAAACAATATTTGGGACATGGGGCATCCCTGTCTAAGGCCTCTACCCATTGCAATATCCCTCCCCATATACCCATTAATCTGTATCCTCATTTTCGCCTCCTTGTATAACGTATTTACCCACTCGACTATTTCCTCCCCAACCCCTGTCTCCTAAGTATAACCTGCAAAGCTCCCCTTTCCACTCTACCATATGCTCCCTGCCAATCTAGAGCCAACAAAGCTGCCCCTTCACCCCCACCCTTAGCTTCCACAAAACTTCTCAGTATTCCATGTCCTTCAATCATCGACCTTCCCGGCAACCCAAACTGAGATTTTGACACTACCTATCCCACAACACATTTGAACCTATTACCTAAAATTTTTGTGAACACCTTATAGTCTGCACACATCAGTGATATGGCTTGGTACTCCCGAAGGGTGGGCTGCCCCTTGACCTTCGGGACCAACACTACAACTGCTGTTACCTGCTGCTCACCCAGCTTACCCTTCTCCTTCATACGATTAAATAACCTAACTATAAATCCCCTTATTAACGTCCAATGTTGTAAATAAAATTCTACTGGGAGACCGTCAATACCCGGCGCTTTCCCCTTCTTCATTCCCCTTAACGCATTCTCGATTTCCTCTGCCTTAATAGTCCCACCTAACCCTTTCTATCACTATTTCCTAAATTACACGTCACATACGTACACACCTTGTCCAACGCCACGTCACCCTCCCCCCCACTGTTCCTCTTGTACCAAGCCTCCACATACGCACACATCCCCTTCGTGGTTTGTATCTCCTGCCCTGCTCTATAATTCCCAACCATCTCCATTACCTCTAAACATGGGATAGCTGTCACTGCCTGCCTTTGCTTTTAATGCCGCAAAACACACGCTGACGGCTTGTCGCCCCAAAGCACTTCTTCCACCCCTGCCTGCACCCTTACAGCTTGAAACCTTTCATTTTGCAACACCCTCAATCTCCTATTTATTTCAGCTATTTCATCCATAGGAAAATTATTCCCACCCACCCCCCGCCCATAGCAACCTCTTAACCTTTCCTCTAAATAGTTATCCAGTCCATATTCTAAATTATTAATACGTTTTCCTTCTCTCACATAAAACTTTCTAATCCTTTCGTTTGCAACACTATCCCACCATGTCACAATGTCATCCACTCCCTGTTCTTCCACACTAAGCTCCCTCCATAGGACTGAAAACCCCTCCAACCCCTCCTCATCACCTAACACACTTATATTTAATTTCCAATAACTTCTATGTATGTCCACGAGCATCCGCCACCCAACCTCCACCACCACTGCCCTATGATCTGACACTGTAGCCTCCACAGTACTGAAAGATTTCACATCCACTCCCTGAGGAAGGTACACTCTATCTATTCTCGCAGCATATCCACTCCTAACAAACGTATATTCAGTCTCCCACACTGCCCCCCTGAAGGCATCACGTTACCTAACATCTCTTAATAAATCCCTAAGAGCCACAGACATATATCCAGCCCCTTTTGGGTCAACATCAGCCACCCTGATTACACTATTCCAGTCCTCACCAACTATTGCCACCTCTGGCAGTGCACTTAAGAAAAACACAAGATCCTCACACGCAAAATCATTCTTTACCTTTATGTTATTTTCTGCCAGCGCATACACACTCACAAAAGACACACGCTTACCCATCCACCACCCATCCACATGCAACACCCTCCCTCCCAATCCTCCCTCGCTTCTCTGCAAAACAAACGGGCTCATCTCCCTTATTAAAATTCCCACACCACCTTTTAAACGGGGAGATGGCAGGGAAACTACTCGAAATCCTGCCACCTCCAACACCCTACCCTCTTTAAAATTGTGCTCCTGCAGGAACACAACATCCACTCTAGATTTATTCAGGAAATTACGAAACCAATCTCTCTTCATACAGCTACATAACCCATTAACATTTACAGACATACACCTAAGGTCTATTAAAATTTCCACCCCTGCTTCCTCTAATTACTCTTTACAACTCCAGAGCTTGAATTTAAGTTTGACACCTACAGAGTGCTCTCTTTCCCTCCCCCCTTCTTCCAGTGCCTCCTATCATGGCTACCATCACCTACATCACTACCTTAACACTTCACCTCAGTCTGTTTCCCAGGCCTTTGTGCAGGCGTAAGGACGTCATCAGAATCTGACGTAGCCGCCCTCTTTCTCGTGACCGTCATGTTACACATTTCTTGGTCAGATGTTGCCTCTCGATGAACCTCCACCTCTACCTGAGAATGGTTTAATGATTCAACAGATGACTCCAAACCACCATCATGTCCCTAATTATCATGTCTCCGACTTTCTGGAAGCAACGACTCTCCGATGACACCACGCTCAGATGTAACGTCCCTCTCTGGCGGTGACAAAGTCTTCAACACCTCCACCAATTCCTCCTCAATCTCAAGTAATTGCTGCTCCTCCTTATCCACAGGAGACGATACCTGATCAGGCAGGTGGGGGACTCCAACTCACCGCCAGTCCTGTGTGCCCGATCCACTATCTCACTCCACAAAACACCTCTCCCTCCATCCGATGTTTGTTTCTCACCAGCCACCTTTGAAGCAGGGGCTGCGACGTCCACCACAGGTCCAGGCACACGTCTTTGCTTGTCACAGGTCGCTGCTATGTGATCATACTCACCACATAGGCGGCATGTAAGTCGTTGTCCTGGGTACATTACCATTACCTGCATCCTGAAATCTTGTAGATACACATAGGACGGTATTGGGTGCTTCAAAGTCATTTTGAGGTTGAAAAAAACCCTCTGGAAAACCAGCATATTCACCTGCCGCCCACGTACCATGTTGAGCATAATGCATCGTCCCATACGTCTCAAAAACTTTCCTTATATCCGCCTCGTCCGCCTCAAAGGGAACGTTGCGTAACTTGATCCACGTATAATGCCGTGAAACGTCTATCATTCTTACACTGACAGCTGGAGTGATGCTAAGACTTACGTCCTGAAACCTGGTGACTAACGATTCATAAACTGTAGCTGATAGCAGTTTGACGAAAATTCTTTGGCCTCCGTTTAATGCTACACCATACAAGTCACTATCTTGTATGCCATATGTCTCCCAGATGATCTTTGGCAATAAGACTTGCGCAGAACTAGGCATTATAGTTCCTTTAAGTAGCTCAATGCCTACAGTATTTATCCGGCGTCTCAGACTAACCGCCATCTTGACAATCACAGTGCACCTATATTGTTAACAGTGGCGTGACAGCACCACTTCACACTGTTGCAGCCAGGTAACTGACAAGGGAGCTCACCTACAAACAGCAGAGGGGTGCAGAGGACAACTGCACTCTACCGTGGTCAGGCAGCGAATGACTGTCGGCATTGAGGGGAAATAGATTCTACTCAGCGCGAACGAAAAATTTTTGTCGAAAAATTCACAAATTGAGTTAATCTTATAGAAAAATAGCTTAACTCTCTGGCAACACAATGGTACCAAAATCATTGTTCAACGACATTCCCAGGGCCAGATTAAGAAGTCTCCGGGCCCTAGGCTATTCATCTGAATAGCCCCTTTGAGTTATGGGTTAGCGAAGCGACCCCTTCCAGCGTGGGGGTTGGGGGGGTCGGTGTGAGCTTGTTTAAGGTCTAATTAAATACATTCTGGCTATTTAGATAAAATTTAATAGGGAAAGTACATCAAGACAACCAAAACCATTTACCAACAGCCATTATAACTATCTTGTTAAATCATGCATTTTAAAGAGAATAAACTCAAGACAGCATAGTATTACTAGATTAGGCTATTAAAGTAGTGACATCATGTACCTATTATATTTAGCATAATCACTACAACACTATTATTCCCTTTATAAATCACTGACCATTATTGTTATCATTGCATCATGCATTAGACTATCAAATCATATAAACTCAAGAAAGTAAAGAATTTTTTATATTCACAGGCACTTCTTAAATAAACTTTTTTCTGGATTTCATAATGGCAAAATCATCAATTATATTCTGAAAATCAATATTTCTTGTTAGATCAGACTCAATGGTCAACAAGGCTAGGTTACACAATTTGTCTTGGCTCATTGTTGAACGGAGCTGGTTTTTCACTCTTTTCAAAACAGAAAATGAACGTTCTCCTTCACAGTTAGTAGCTGGAAGTGTTAGGTAAAGGCGATACACTATGTCAACATTAGGGAAGTTTTCTGAGATACCTTCATTGAAGCAGAGAAAAAATTAAAGAGTGCTTGTAAAAGTCCAAAAAATTCATCCTCCTTGATCTCCAATTTACTTAAACAGAAGTCATACTGAGTCCAAGAACAATGCACAATGGTATTTATATTACCAATTTCATAACTAAACTAATCATTATGTTTTACATGATATATGGCCTACCACCATAGATAAGGACATGAGAATTAAAGAATGCAGGGACAATTTTCAGCTTCACCCAACCAACGATTTTCTGATGTGGCTTATGTGTTTCTGGGGAAATATGTAGTAAACTAATTGATGTTCTACATCACTTCCATCGCAACTTGAAAACTAAGCATTTGCAATGGAAGTGATGTAGAACATCAATCAGTTGAGATCTGTTATTGAAATGATAAAGAGTTAAAGACAGGACAAAGTGCTTTTAAAACCTACAAACGGAAGTCAGTTTGCGTTTTAAGGTATTTGTTTATAGTATTTTTACCAAAAATGCGTCTTTACTGGTCCATGCGTCTTAACTGGTCAAGTAACCCTATCAGGTACCTCCCTTAACATTTAGAGGCGAAAACAAACATTTATCCATACACATCAATGTCTATCAACAACACTTCAGTTAATTTGTCACAGTACAAGTCTAGATAACGTGTAATTGCTACAGAAAATTGGAGAGGAATCTCCCATACTCACCCATTAGCGGGAAAACACAGCTGTTCTGATGTAAACAAAGGAGTGTTGAGTGTTGCCATCTATGGTTAGGTTTATTTATTTTTATTTTATTTTATTTCATTATTTATTTTTGTTTTGATTAATTTTTAAAAATCAATTTTACTCTCCAAACACTTGAACTTTTTAGGTAGGGACCTTTGCACTTGCACCATGTGTGCAGTCTTTGATGAGCCCCTGAACCCCTTGGACTGTGGGGCCCCCAAATGCGTGGGGCCCAAGGCAAATGCCTAATTTGCCTATGCGGTAATCTGGCCCTGGACATTCCTACAAGGAATTATGGTCATTTAAAACACCTAGGGTGATGTCACCACCCGTGGCAGGTGTGCTCACCTGTCGTCAATTTTAATTTTTTCCGTTTTTTTTCGTGCATTTATTGTATTATTGTTTCTAAGATAATAATTGACGATTTGGCATCATAATACAGTGGGTGGGACTTATACGTAGACTTCCAGCCAACCAGGAACCTTCTGGCACCATTTTGCTTAAGTCATGGAGAATTCCAGTCTCGAGGTGGCCGGGGAATAATGCTTTAATATAACGCCATTATAGCTTCTACGGCTTATTTATCTATCACAATTGATCAGATATGACATAATAAACAATATAAATAACAAAGAAATATGGTAAATACTCCAGAATGAATAATATATGGCATATTCTCAGAGCATTCCCTTAGGGAATATAAGATTCCCATAGTCAGCGATGGGCTTCCATTCTCCTTCTTTCACCTCCAGTGTCCTTATATTAAAGAAAACGAACATGGTATAACTATGATATACACTTGTAATGCTGAGAAAAATACTATTTTCTCGAAAAAAATAAAATCGGTGGTACGGCTGTTTCGCGGATTATCTCGGAAGTAAGTTATTCACATATATAAGCCAGTATATTCGTTAATAATAGCAGGAATGTAATGAAATTCACAGAGAACATAAAGGAAAGATTGTTTTACAAGCAAATGGACAGTTTTTTGAGATATCATAATTTGTTTTTGATTTTTTTGAGGGCAAATATCAGATATTTGGCTGAATGTCAAAACCATGCAAACTTTATTTTTTTAAGAATGAAGAAAGGATAAATTACAGTTCGGAGGGCAATTTGAAATACAGTTTAGCATTGTTTTATGCGTAGATAATGCCAAAACAGCTTCTCCAAGTCCCATTACGAAAATACTGTTCAATATGTATGATTATTAGTAAATAATTTTTTTCTCTGTTGTTTTTGGAGTTATCTTATTGAAACTTGGTCACATTACTATTAAAAGATTCTTCTTTACGTACAAAAAAAAAAATTAAAGAAATCGAACGAAAAATAAAAAAGTTCAGTAGTATATCATAGTTACACCATGTTCGTTTTCTTTAATATAAGGACTCTGGAGGTGCAGAGGTGCATCAACGACAGGAGAACTATCCAGACGACGGCAGTAACAGCATGACTGAGGTATCATCAGGATCATTGAAACAGTGTACAGCAAAGGTTGAGGTACATTGTGAGGCATTCCCAGAAAAAGCTATGGAGGATGCGATTATCACGAGGAAGAGGGCCGCTGCGTCGGATTTGGATGATGTCCTAACGCCAGTGCAGCGGCCTGGGAAGCAAATATGGGCAGAAGGTGAAGGTAGTGATGGCCACGACGGGAGGCACCGAAAGAAGGGGGGAGGGGAGAGGGAAGTGTGAAGGAGTCAATTGGATCCATAAGTTCTCGTGCCCATCGGAAGAGTGACGAGAGGAGGCAGGGGTGGAAACTTTAACCCTTAAACTGTAAAAACAGATCTATGTTCACATGCATAGTGTTCCAAAGGTATATCTACCTTTTTTTACATATTTTAAATTTTACAAAAAAAAAGTAGATCCAAGATTTTTTTACACGTTTTCAAATGTAAAAAATCAAAAAGAAGATATAGATTCTTTTACATTGAAATGTTGAAAAAACATAGATCTACATTTGGACAGTTTAAGGGTTAATAGGCCTCCGGTGTATGACAGTAAACGTTAATGGTTTGTGTAAGAGTGTAAAGAGAGAATGGTTTAGAATGTTTCTGAATAAATCTAGAGTTGATGTTGTGTTTCTTCAGGAGCATAATTTTAGGGAGGGTAGGGTATTGAAGGTGGCAGGGTTTCAGGTGGTAACCCTGCCATCTGCCTGTTTAAAAGGAGGGGTGTGTATACCAATTAGGGAGGCGAGCCTGTTTGTTTTGCAGAGAAGTGAGGGGGGAGGGGGAAGGGTGTTGCATGTGGATGGGTGATGGATCGGCAAACATGTGGCCTTTATAAGCGTGTATGCGCCTGCAGAGAATAACATACAGGTGATGCAGGAGTTTGTGTATGAGGACCTTGTGTTTTTCTTCCAGGCATTACTGTAGGTGGCAATAGTAGGAGGTAATTGGATCTGCATTATTAGGAGGTCCGACATGGAACAGAAAGGGGCAGGCTATGTGTCGGTGACCCTAATAGATTTAATGAGAGATACTTGGTTACCGGACGCATTTGAGGGGGGGGCGTGGGAGACAGATCATACGTTTGTTAGGAGAGGGTATGCAGCGAGGTTAGTTAGATGTATCTTTCTCACGGGGTTGTAGTGCAATCTTTCAAAACTGTTGAAATAGCATTGTCGGATCAAAGAGTAGTGTTGGTGGAGGTTGGGTGGGAGGCGCTTGCGGAAATGTACAGGAGTTACTGGAAATTAAGTATAAGTGTATTGAGTGATGAGGAGGGGTTAGAGGTATTTTCTGTCTTATTGAAGGAGCTTAGCGAGGATGCACAGGGGGTGGAAAATGTCGTGAAATGGTGGGATTGTGTAGCCAAAGAAAGGATTAGGAAATATTATGTGAGGAAAGGTTAAGGGGTTGTTATGGGCAGGGGGCTGTAGGGGGCAACTATCCTATGGATGAAATTGTCGAGGTCAAGGGGAGACGGAGGGAGTTACAAAATGAGAGGTTTCAGGTGGTAAGGGTGCAGGCAGATGCAGAGGAGGTGATTTGGGGAGACAAGCCATCAGTGTGTGTGTTGTGACGTCAAAAACAAAGCCAGCAGGTTACAGCGGGAGGTTATAGGGTAGGTCAGGAGATACGGGCTATGAAAGGAATGTGTGCATATGCGGATAAATGGTATGAAAGGTATTGGACAAGTGGGAGTGTGGGGAATGTGGCTTTAGAGAAAGTGCGTGAGTATATGATGTGTAATGTAGGGAAAAGTTATAGGAAGGCTTAAAGAGAGGCAATAATGGAAGAGGAAATAGAGTTGGCTTTAATGGGAATGAGGAAGGGCGAAGCACCGGGAATAGACAGTCTCCCAAGTGAATTTTATCTAAAACATTGGGACATAATAAGGGGTTTCATGGTTAGGTTATTAAAACAGATGAAGGAGAAGGGTGTGATGAGGGACAAGCAAGCAACAGCAGTTGTAGTGTTGGTCCCAAAGGGCTAGGGGCAGCATACCCTCAAGGAGTACCATGCTATATCTCTGTTATGTGCAGATTATAAGTTGTTTGCTAAAGTCTTGGGTAATCGGTTTAAATGAGTGGTAGGGAGAGTGGTTTCGAAAATGCAGTATGGATTGCCTGGTAGGTCGATAGTTGAAGGTCATGGGATACTGAGAAGTTTTGTGGAGTCAAAAAAGGGGGGAATGGGGGTGGCATTGTTGGCTTTGGACTGGCAGGGGGTCTATGACAGAGTAGAACGGGGAGCATTGGGACCTATATTTAGGAGGCAGGATTATGGGGAAGAAACAGTTAATTGGGTAACCACATTGTATAAATGAGCCAAGATGAGGGTACAGATTAATGGATGCTTGGGGGAGGAGATTATAATGGGTAGGGGACTTAGGCAGGGGTGTCCCATGTCACAAATGTTGTTTGCATGCATTCAGAACCCCTTCTATAGAATGGTTGAACGTAGTGTATGTAACAAGAGTGGGGGTGAAGGGGAGGTAGGAAAAGTGTGGCCTGGAATAATAGGATATGTAAATGATACAACAGTCCTGGTTCGGGAAGGGATGCTTGTGAGGGAAAAGTTCAATAGACAGGAGTAGCGATATAGTAACAATAGTTTCATTGCCAGCTACTAGTTAAGGTAGGATAAGTCCAGCTCCCACTATTCCCCCCCCCTTTTTCCCCTCCTCGAAAGTGAGAGTTTGCTTGCCGGCTACTTGTTAAGGTAAGGTAAGTCTAGCTCTCACTGTTCCGGCCTTTTTTTTCCCCACCCGGAAAGTGATAGTTTGTTGCCGGCTGCTTGTTAAGGTAGGGTCAGTCTAGCTCCCGCTATCCCTTCCCCTCCTTCTACCCTCCCCCCCCCGAAAGGTGACGTGTGGGGCTATTATCCAAACAGTAATCACTAGACTCACAGCTCCCAGCACTACTGTAAGTACATGCCTGCCTTGTATTCTACTGGATTTATTGGTTGAAAGCTTCACTTTTGACCAATAATAAACTTAGTCTTTTCAGCCTTGCTCTAAGTTGACTGTTGTAATAATCACCACGTCTTTTAGGTATTGTACTTTTCATGGAGAGTGATTTCTTAAGTAGTGGGTAACCTGTCTTTCTTTCCAGCTTGCATGACAGAATGGGTCACCTGCCAATCAACGAGTAAAATTAAAGGAGATGGACTAACGTTCGGAGATGTCCCAAATTCTGATCCACTTACCTGTTTGTGTATGCAAGTAGCAGGATATAACCCCTAATCATTGCAGTGGAAAAAAAAAACCTGCTTTCCTGTCATTGGGACGAATTAATCACTGCTGTACTGTGAAGAACTAGCCAGTGGGTTGTAACCAACACCTGCGACTTCCCCCCCATCATCAGCAACGGCTACGATTTCAACAACACGCAGTTTCACCAACACCAGGCACCCAAGTTTTAGAAATATTAGCGTTGAATTCAGATATCATTTATATTTTTTATTTTTCATTTTCTTTAATGTAGGATCAATACTTCATATTTAAGTGTTTTATATTTTATATTTTCTAAATAATAAATTGTTTATGTTTGTCAATTTTTGTTCTTTTTCTATTCATTAATTTTCCTGAGGAGGAGCCAGCTTTGGTAATACTGTCTGAAGTTGTTACAGAGTTGAGTAAGCCTTCACAAGTGGCGACCTTGCCAGGATTCGCTCGACTGAATCAAGATTCAACTCCATCACGAATCTAGCATTGGAACTTCAATGCTGCATACCACAGACGGTTACCACCAGCCATGAGTAATCATTCTCTATGGTAGGTCTACTGTACCGGCATTTAAAAGATTTGGTGATTGTCATAGTCTCAATTTATTGTAAGTCAAGTCATGCAGGATATAATATTTAATTCTGCTATCTTTTTGTGTGCTTGAAACACTTTGGAGGATTAGACTCTTGGGACCCGAGATTTTCCAGTGACAATTTGTTTCATTGAGCTCTTCATGTTATCAAGGGAACTATCGTAGGACACTCTTGATTTGTTGGTGAGAAGATTGGATGGTCGAGTGACCCCATTCTACTTACTGTTTGCTCAGAGCCGGCATAGAACCCTTTGTTTTCATTAATACATACTATTTAATTGAAGCAGGGATCGAGCCCTCTGGTTTATTTACAGTTTGAGCGGAGCAGGAATTGAACCCTCTGTTTTCTTTGATACCCGTTTCATTTCCTCTGATAGTTTAAGTTATTCTTGCAAGCATGGAGGAATACCAGTTTTGGATAAACGCTGGAAGTAAGTTAGGAATAACAGGGAAAAATTTAGAATCTTTCATTTGTGCTAAGATCCAGGAAAGACTTTAAGGAGAGAGAATTGAGAGAGAAGAAAGACAATTAGAAAGGGAAAAAGAAGAAAAAAAGGAGGGAGAGAGAATCGAAAGAGAAGACAAAAATGAGAAAGAGAACCTTGAAAGACAGGAGAAAAAGGAGAGAGAGAGAATTGAAAGAGAAAGCCAAGAAAGACAGTTAGAAAAGAGCGAGAAGACCAAAAAGAGCATGATAGACTTGTTCGTGAGGAAAGAGCTAGAGAACATGAGGAGCAAGCTAAGATACGTGAGGAACAGGTTAAATTAAGAGAACTTGAGGAAAGAACAAAGGATAGAGAACATGAGTTAATGGAGAGACAGAAGGATCTCGAGCTCGAAAAATCTCGCTTTGAATTACAGAATAAAAAAGTTAATTCTTACACAACAATAATTAGAGGAAGGAGTAATTGAACATCATGCAGCTAGTGCACATATTCCAACACCTAATTTACCTCCCTTCACAGAGGGGGAAGACATTACTTCGTACATTATCAGGTTTGAAAATACCGCTACCCTCTGTGAATGGCCTGCTGACACCAGGGCTACCAGGTTAGGAATGTTATTTTCTGGTACAGCTTTGAATATCTATGGAACTTTGTCGCAGGATATCATATGTAATTATACCCTACTGAAGAAGGCAATCCTTAAAGCATATCAAAAAACCACTAATTCTTACAGGAAAGATTTCAGGTATGCCACCTTACAGCATGGCCAGAACTTTCAACATTTACAGGTGACTCTCTTTCGCTTGTTCGACTTTTGGATAGAAAGTTCAGGAATTGATCACAGTTATGAATCTCTTAGAGACTTCATGGTTGCTGTCCAGTTCATGACAGCTGTTCCCGACCAGATACGAACGTTCATCAAAGAACGTAACCTGATTGAAGCTGAGGAAGTTGCTGAGGCTGCTGACTTGTATGCTGAGGCTCACAATTCCTATAAAGACCTAAGGGATAGAACCCTAAGGGCAAGGGTTCATCAGACCTTAAGAAATCAAAGCATCTAGTGGAAAGTAAAGTGACTTCTTTTATCCGTTTGTCATTTGTGTGGTGTTAAGGGGCATAAACGTCCAGATTGTCCTTCTAAGAAGGTCCAAAAAGTTGGAAGATGTTTTAAAGACTGTAATGACCAAGCACCCTTCTGTTCAGGAACAGTTAATGGACTTAATGTATCTACCATTTTACGAGACACTGGATGCACATGTATAGCCATTTCTGATAAGCTGTTACCTAACCTTAAAGAAACTCATTCCTCTGCTATAGTTTCAGACTACTTGGGCCGTACAGACACTTTTCCTACCATCCGTTGTTACATTAGGTCTAAATGGTTCACAGGTTGGTCTGAAGCCGTACTAGCCCCCATCACTTCTTGCTCTGTACTAATAGGTAATGTAAAAGGTGCCATTCTTCCTTCTGATGCTGACCTTTCATCACCAAATATGGACATAAGTGTTTCAGATCCTCTTCCTGGAGAGTCAGAGAAGCCCCTCGAAAGCTCATATGAGATAATGTCTCGTGAGATTCATGTGGGATTAGAAACCAGTGATGCTACTCTCGAAAGCGAGGTAGTAGGATCACCGGTTCACTTGTTAGATGAAAGTGAAGATATCGCCTCTGATACAATAAATGTCTTGACTAGGGCTCAGACCAAAGCCCAGGCTTCTCCTACTGTCCATCCTTTGATTTTCCATGACTTCAAGCCTTTAGATATATCAAAGGACTCATTTGTCATTTTACAACGTAATTGCCCATCTCTTCAGAATTGCCATAATGCCGCTAAACAAAATCAAGTTATCCAAAGGAAAAACTTTTCATATAAATTTGAACATATAAAAGGTATCTTGTACAAGTCAGTATTCAAATTAAATTCAGATGAGAGAGACTATTCCATCTTAGTTGTTCCAAGTCAATGCAGAGAGACTGTTCTTAAAATGGCTCATGACCTGCCAGTGGCCGGACATTTCTCGCATCGTAAAACCTTAAATAAAATTAGGGAAACCTATTTTTTTGCCAAAAATGTCCTCAGATATCACTACCTATTGTAGATCGTGTAAAGTTTGCCAACTGTCATCCTCCCGAGGTACCAGGCGAGAACCTATGGTCAAAATGCCTATCTTTACCGTACCGTTTGAAAGAGTAGCTACTGACATCGTTGGTCCTTTATCTCCACTTTCATCTGGGGAACATAGATATATATTAACATTAGTTGATTATGCTTCGAGTTTCCCTGAAGCCGTTCCCTTAAAGACCATAACTACTACAGAGGTGGCTGAAGCTCTTTTGTCCATCTTCTCCAGAGTGGGCATCCCTAGAGAAATTTTGTCTGACCGTGGGACACAATTCACATATGAGTTAATGCAACATCTATACCAACTTCTGGGAGTGAAGCCTCTCTTCACCACACCCTATCATCCCAGCTGTAATGGGAGGATTGAGCGCCAGCATTCGATTCTCAAGTCCATTTTAAGAAAACTTTGCTCTCTTAAACCTAAGGAGTGGCATCGTTACTTACCCTGTGCTTTGTTTGCCATGAGGGAAGTTCCCAGTGACTCTTTGGGGTTTTCACCTTTTGAACTTCTATATGGTAGGCAGCCCAGAGGCCCATTGTCCATCCTTCATGACTTATGGACTAATGAGGACGTAAAGGCTGAGGCTCAGTCTTCTTATCAGTTTCTCCTTGACCTTAGATCCAAACTTGAGGAGACCTATGACATAGTTTCGAAAAACTTGATCATGTCAATGGACCAGTACAAAACCTGTTTTGATTCCAAAAATCAGAGGAGAAATTTTAAAGTAGGAGATGAAGTTCTGGTACTTTTGCCTATCAAGTCAAATAAATTATTAGTAGCATGGAAAGGTCCATATAAAGTATTAAATTTTTTGGGGAATGTTGACTACCTCATGGAAGTGATAGGGAAACATCCTTAAGAAATATTACCGAAGAAATTCGGTTAACTGCCTTAATAACTTTGACTTAGTTTTTCCACACGAACTTGATAAAACAACTGAAAAATGTAAAGTGTGTGTAATTGACACCTCTAACTTAGACTATGATGAAGAACTACATCACTTGGTGACTCTTGACCACTTGGGTGCAACAAACATTAATATTAACGAATCTTTGGATGACCATAAGAGAAATGAATTACTTCAATGTGTGAGTAACTTTTCAGACGTCTTTACTGATATTCCAGGTGTTACCTCCACGGTAGTCCATAAAATTGACTTATTGACGGACAATCCGATCAAACGGAAATTATACCCAGTTCCAGTTCACCTTAGGGATGCATTTGACCGAGATGTAGACAAATTATTAAAACTAAAGATCATTGAAACTTTAGTATCTGCATATTGCTCACCAGTAGTCATAGTTAAGGAGGATAATTCACATAGACTTGCTATTGACTTCATAGACCTTAATGCTATAACTCGGTGGGAAGCTGAACCTATGGCCTTGATAGATAGCAATCTACACAAATTTTATGACTCTTCCTTCTTTTCAGAGATTGATATTGCGCAGGCATAGCAGCAAGTAATGTTAGATCCTTCTTCTAAGCAGTACACCGCTTTTCCTACACACCAAAGACTGATGCAATATAGAAGTATGCCCTTCGGTTTGGTAACTGCCTCTGCTACCTACGTGAGACTGATGAGAAAGGTCTTGGGTAATATGCCAAATGTTTCAGTTTATTTTGATAACATTTATGTAGTGACATCCACGTGGGGTGAACATATCCAAACATTAACATCAGTTTTGCAATAGGTTACGCTCACATGGCCTCACTGCCAAGCCGAAGAAATGCTTCATTTGGTATAACAAGGTTGATATCTTGGACTGATGCTTTCTAATAACTCTCTGCAGCCTCTCCCCAGTAAGATCAAACCTTTATTTGAATTTAAATTCCCCAAAACTAAGAAGCTCATGCGTAGCTTTCTTGGTTCTGTAAATTTTTTTGCACGGTTTATCCCAAAGCTTACTGATCTTACAGGCATCTTATCTGACTTCCTTAAAAAGTCTGTGAAGGAACCTCTTGAACTTAACTTTCCGACGTAGCTCGGGAAATGTTTAATGAGATTAAAAGTATTTTTTCGAAAGACCCTATACTTAAGATTCCAGATATTAATAAAACATTTTGTTTAAGAACTGATGCCTCCAATACTGGCTTACGTGCAGTGTTACTACAATACCATGATGGTACTCCCTTCTCTGTATGCTTCCTAAGCCGGAAACTCCTTCCCACAGAAACGAGATACTCCACCATAGAAAATGAATGTTTGGCTCTTGTGTGGGGTATCTCCAAGCTTAAATTTTATTTGCTGGGTAAAGAATTCATTTTAGAGACGGATCACAAACCTTTGATATACCTAGTAACTTTTAAAGGAACCAACAGTCGTCTCTTGAGGTGGACATTGGCACTCCAAGCTTTTAAGTTCCATATTGTGTATATCAATGGTTCATCGAATTATTTCTCTGACTGGTTAAGTTGTGACAGTCAGTAGAAGATTTGCCTTATGCGTCTTCCACATGTTAGAACTTTTTCCTCGCCTATTCTTCTTATACTCCTTGACCATAAGTCTTGGTATGGAGGAGTGTGAAGGAAAAGTTCAATAGATAGGAGTAGCAATATAGTAACAATAGTTTCATTACCGGCTACTTGTTAAGGTAGGGTAAGTCCAGCTCCCGCTATCCACCCCCTTTTTCCCCCTCCCCGAAAGTGATAGTTTGCTTGCCGGCTACTTGTTAAGGTAAGGTAAGTCTAGCTCCCGCTGTTCCCGCATTTTTTCCCCCCACCCCGAAAGTGATAGTTTGATTGCTGGCTGCTTGTTAAGATAGGGTCAGTCTAGCTCCCGCTATCCCTTCCCGTCCTTCTTCCCCCCCCCCGAAAGGTGACGTGTGGGGCTCCGGTCCAAACAGTAATCACTAGACTCACAGCTCCCAGCACTACTTTAAGTTCATGCCTGCCTTGTATTCTACTGGATTTATTGGTTGAAAGCTTCACTTTTGGCCAATAATAAACTTAGTGTTTTCAGCCTTGCTCTAAGTTGACTGTTGTAATAATCACCACGTCTGTTAGGTATTGTACTTATCATGGAGAGTGATTTCTTAAGCAGTGGGTAACCTGTCTTTCTTTCCAGCTTGAATGACAGAATGGGTCACCTGCCAATCAACGAGTAAAATTGAAGGAGACGGACTAACGTTCAGAGATGTCCCAAATTCTGATCCACTTACCTGTTTGTGTATGCAAGTAGCAGGATATAACCCCTCATCATTGCAGTGGAAAAAAAAAAACCTGCTTTCCTGTCATCGGGACAAATTAATCATGGCTATACTGTGAAGAACTAGCCAGTGGGTTGTAACCAACACCTGCGACTTCCCCCCATCATCAGCAGCGGCTACGATTTCAACAACACGCAGTGTCACCAACACCAGACACCCAAGTTTTAGAAATATTAGCGTTGAATTCAGATATCATTTACATTTTTCATTTTTCATTTTCTTTAATGTAGGATCAATATTTCATATTTAAGTGTTTTATATTTTATATTTTCTAAATAATAAATTGTTTATGTTTGTCAGTTTTTGTTCTTTTTCTATTCATTAGTTTTCCTGAGGAGAATTCAGCTTTGGTAATACTGTCTGAAGTTGTTATAGAGCTGAGTAAGCCTTCACAATGGCGTTGGGGGTTTAGGATGAACTTGTGCAATTGTTTGGAAGTGGAACAGGGATGCAGGTAAATAGTGAAAAGTCAATGGTCATGGGGTTGGGTGATTGGGTAGACAGGGGGGGAGATGTAATGTTGTGAGGAAATAAACGGTGTCTTTAAAAATTTGTGGTATCATCTATAAGAATGACTTGGACGCTGCTCTAGAGAAAAATTCAAATAGGTTCATAAATTAGACACATGTGCAACTCTTGGGTATCTTTAGTGAGGAAACGTTTCGCCACACAGTGGCTTCATCAGTCCATACGTAGGAGAAACTTGAAGGACAGGAGGAGAATGAGGTAATGAGTCCCTCAACCTTGAGTCGATGTGTTCAGTCCATCAATCTTGAGGGACTGATTACCTCATTCTCCTCCTGTTCTTCAAGTTTCTCCTACGTATGGACTGATGAAGCCACTGTGTGGCGAAACGTTTCCTCAGTAAAGATACCCAAGAGTTGCACATGTGTCTAATTTAGCAACATGTCGGTTCTCTGAACCATTCACCTCAAATAGGTTGTTGGAAAGGATCCTGGTGCGTCTGGGTGCATTGCAACCTCATCATCTGACCCTTGTGCAACAAGTGATTGTAATACATGTACTATTGTATAGTAAGGTTTGGCATGTAACACCAATGTTCCCAATAACAGGGACGGTGGTTGTGGGAATCTTGAGACTGGTGTTTAAATTTTTGTGGGGTTCAAGTTGCGATTGGCTGAAGAGAGAGGTTGTAATGTTACCTCTGCACCAGGGTGGGTTGGGGTTGTTGGATTTGAGAAGGAGGGTTAAATGTGTGTTTCTTAAATGGGAGGATTTGCACGAAGGAGTGAGGGGGAAGGGGAAACTGAAAAAATATATGATAGGTTGGGTAAGTTGTCTGGTGGTATGGAGTTGAGGGAATGTGAAAATGTTTTGAGGGTTTGATGTTGGTTAGAGAGACCAGGAAAATTCGAATAGGGGTTTTGTGTAGGTTGCTTGCAGGGAGGATTGTTGTTCCAGTTGAGGGATTGTTTCCCATGTACGTGTGGAAGAGTGTTTGGTGTAGGTTTAGCAAGCTGAAGTTAAATCCTAGGGAGCGGGAGGTAACGTATCGTTTTCTGCATTGCATACTACCATTGGGGATGGTTTTACAAACCAGATGGGTGATTGTGGGCAGGAGGTGCAGAATCTGTGGGGGGATGAGATGGCGTTCCATGCAGTATAGTTTTGTGAGGGACTGGAGGGTGTTAGGTATTGGTTAAGTAGGGTGGTACAGAGGGTGGGGTCCGAGGGGTGTCGGTTCTGCGTGCATTAAGCCTAGATGTGGGAGGGTTCGATGAGGGTGTCACAAGAGCTTTGGATTATATAATTGAAGATTATATATATATATCGTGGGTGATGAGGGGGAGGGGGGTTCGTGAGGTGCGGCGGTGGGTACTTGCGGTAACGGTTTATCGTACGATGTGTCGTAACAGGGAACTGTATGGGAGGAGGTGGGCGAAGGATTTTTTGGAAGGTTATAGAATGTTGACGCTAGGGTTTCTCATGAATCTACAACTTTGGCTGAGTGAGTAAAGGGTGGGGGTTAGGGGATTTTATATGAGAAGAGGGAAGTTAGGTGGTCACAGTGGGGTCACCTCCTGGGGGGGGTTGAGATTGAGGTATAGAAGGTGTAGATGTGTGGCATAAATGTATGTAGCACGCAAGTGGGTACAGAAAGCAAAGGTGATAAAATCATGTAATTATGTAGTTACGTATGGAGAATTCTGTGCTTGATATGTCAGAGTTGTCATGACCCTCGTAATATATTAAGTGTGAATTGCAGGAACTTTTGGGTCTATGTAGATTGTACGTATATAGCCTTTATTGGGCGTGTTCATATGCGATATTGGTATCGCAGTTAGAGGTTAATTTTTGTTTTGTTATTTATGTTTTGTGTTTTGGAGATTTATGCTAGGATATACTCCTTTATGGTCCGTTTGGTATACTGGGTCATTTATTTCCCGCCTGGCCCTGATTAAGGGAGTTTGTAGCGAGTGTACTGACTTTATTTTAGCATTATATAACGTGCTCATCCTGTAGATGAGGGCAGAAAACTAATGACTTCCATAAATCTGTAATGACTCATTAAAGTTTTGTAGAGGGGAATGTATGTATGTTTTAGGGAATTTTTCTGTATCGGTGGTGAGTTGGGAAAGAGTATGTACTTGTGTTAACGGAATTATGATTAATGTGAAGGTTGTGATTAAGGCATATATTTTATAGTGAACATTCTATTGAATTGAACCTTAGTCATTTGCCATAGTAATATTATGTAAACTATATATACCTGAAAGGCTTGGTTTCAATGGATGTTTATATACTTCATATTTTGAGCCTGGTACTGAGTGTTATCTGTACGTTATGTCATTGTTAGGTTTATCGTGAAATAGGGTCAAGTTTACCCATTCTTTTTAATGTTATATTGTTTTGAGATATGTGTATCGTGTTTTGAGGTGTTAATTTGTTGTTATTATGACATGTGTTATGTCAGTTTATGTTAGGATATACACATTTTTTGTTTTGTTTGGTATATTGTGGTTGTCCTTCACGCATTACCCTGACAAATGGGGTTTTGTCTCTTTTTACTTTATAAAATGTGCTCATCCTGTGGAAGAATCTGATTAATATTTATTAAGTATAAGTTGAGGCTTAAGATTTTCGTTATTTTTCAATGACTAAAGAGGGATTGTAGTGAGGCGTATGTATGCTTTTAGGCAAGTTTCTTGTGTAGGTTGTTAGTTGTGGAAGATCATGTACTTGTTTTAATGAGATTATGATGTAGGTCATTCCTTTTATTGACTAATGTGAAGGTTGTGAACCTTTGTTACAGTCATATTATGTTAACTGTATAAACCTAAAAGGTTTCGTTTCAATGGATGTTTATATAATTTCATTTATTTTTGGCCCTGTTACTGTGGTCACCTGTAAGTTATATTCTTGCTAAGTTTTTATTATTATTATTATTATTATTATTATTATTATTATTATTATTATTATTATTCTTATTATTATTATTAAAGATTCGCCGGTATTCTGGCGGCCCGGGCCTTTTCCAAGTGGTGGCCTGGCCTCAGCTCCCTCTTTAGGGAGTGTCAAGTACCTCCTCATCTTTGGGACCAACTGTCCCCAGGCCTAGCCACAAGCTAGGCCTCTCTGGTCTGCCATCCCTGCCCCAAGGGAACTTTTTTTTATATTTTATTTAAAACTTCATGTACAAATATATATAGATACATATAACAATATGTAACATTGACACTGGTGATGAGCAATAAACATTCACTACACAATCTACTGAATAAGCACATGCATAAAGACATTAAAATAAAATGAACACAACCTATAGACTGCTTCTACGTACGTTGTTTCACAAGTAACAAGTTTCATAAAGTGGAACTTACTCAGTATTGCATACACTCCCCCCCCCACCAATGAATACATTCTACATTCCCCTGCTACTTAAAATTAAAAAATAACTTGTACAAGGATAACATCAATAACACAATATATAAACACATAACAATCCAGGCAACACCTGACACTATACTATTTACAAGTTTTTATAACATATCACAATTCAAGAAGGAATAAAGGGATAATAATAAAGGCCACAAAATGGCTATAAATATAACTCCTAAATTAGAATCTCAACACAATAATAAAGCAACAAGCTTAATGACAATCACCCATAATACAACTCCCAACAAATTACACAAGATGGGTCACCTGTGTTGTAACACAGGTGACCCATCATCCCTCCCCCAACTCACACAACACAGGTGACCCATCATCCCTCCCCCCACTCACACAACATAGGTGACCCATCATCCCTCCCCCCACTCACACAACACAGGTGAACCATCATCCCTCCCCCCACTCACACAACACAGGTGACCCATCATCCCTCCCCCCACTCACACAACACAGGTGAACCATCATCCCTCCCCCCACTCACACAACACAGGTGACCCATCATCCCTCCCCCCACTCACACAACACAGGTGACCCATCATCCCTCCCCCCACTCACACAACACAGGTGAACCATCATCCCTCCCCCCACTCACACAACACAGGTGACCCATCATCCCTCCCCCCACTCACACAACACAGGTGACCCATCATCCCTCCCCCCACTCACACAACACAGGTGACCCATCATCCCTCCCCCCACTCACACAACACAGGTGACCCATCATCCCTCCCCCCACTCACACAACACAGGTGACCCATCATCCCTCCCCCCACTCACACAACACAGGTGACCCATCATCCCTCCCCCCACTCACACAACACAGGTGACCCATCATCCCTCCCCCCACTCACACAACACAGGTGACCCATCATCCCTCCCCCCACTCACACAACACAGGTGACCCATCATCCCTCCCCCACTCACACAACACAGGTGACCCATCATCCCTCCCCCCACTCACACAACACAGGTGACCCATCATCCCTCCCCCCACTCACACAACACAGGTGACCCATCATCCCTCCCCCCACTCACACAACACAGGTGACCCATCATCCCTCCCCCCACTCACACAACACAGGTGACCCATCATCCCTCCCCCCACTCACACAACACAGGTGACCCATCATCCCTCCCCCCACTCACACAACACAGGTGACCCATCATCCCTCCCCCCACTCACACAACACAGGTGACCCATCATCCCTCCCCCCACTCACACAACACAGGTGACCCATCATCCCTCCCCCCACTCACACAACACAGGTGACCCATCATCCCTCCCCCCACTCACACAACACAGGTGACCCATCATCCCTCCCCCCACTCACACAACACAGGTGACCCATCATCCCTCCCCCCACTCACACAACATAGGTGACCCATCATCCCTCCCCCCACTCACACAACACAGGTGACCCATCATCCCTCCCCCCACTCACACAACACAGGTGACCCATCATCCCTCCCCCCACTCACACAACACAGGTGACCCATCATCCCTCCCCCCACTCACACAACACAGGTGACCCATCATCCCTCCCCCCACTCACACAACACAGGTGACCCATCATCCCTCCCTCCACTCACACAACACAGGTGACCCATCATCCCTCCCTCCACTCACACAACACAGGTGACCCATCATCCCTCCCCCCACTCACACAACACAGGTGACCCATCATCCCTCCCCCCACTCACACACAGATTCAAAACTAACCCCATCACCATTCTGAATACTCATGACATTAATTATCCTCAATTTAGGAATATCTTGACACATGTCACTTGAGGAAAGAGAATTTACAACATGGATGGTACAGGACTACCAAAATCACAATACCTTAAATAAGACTAACACAATGTGAATATTACATTTCAAAACACACGTATACAACTACCAATAAAGTTGGTATTACCGGTAATGACTTAAACCTATTACACATTAATTGCCCCCCCTCACCCCAAAATAATATGACCGTTATCACCTACTTGTTGGCTTACATCCTAACTTGACATATGTGAATAAACCTAAGTGGTAATTATATAAATATTGGTGAAACAGTAATACCGAAGACACAGTACATTTAATAACAAATGTTAACATAAGGGAAACATGACCAAGTCTTACACATTGACACTTAAACCAGGTTGAGATACACTTCTAGTGCTTAACAATTCCAGGAACATTGCCATAATGAAGTTCAACCAATCCTTAATCACAACAGCATATCTAAGGTGCACGCAGGCGCAGACAGCCACAACTGTGTATGTGCCGTTACACATCCCATACACACAGGTTCATACACATTCAAATGTTACATTATCCCAACTCTCTCGCCACACTAAAGTCGAGCACATTCTTTGCAACTGTCAACCCCAAGGAGGTGACCCCGTTTCTACCCCTGACATCACCTTCCTACAGTAGCATTTACCATCCCTACCCTGCCCCTCCCACCTGATTCAGAAATCTAATAAAACCTCTAACGTAAGTTCTCTATATCCCTCTGAGAAAGCCCGCTCCCACCTTCTTCCATAAATTTCCCTGTTTCGGCACAACGTTTTATAAAACATAACCGCTAAAACCCGCCTCTTCACCTCACTAACCCCTTTTCCCCTCATTCCCCACGATATGTATATATAATCTACCATAATGTACCCAACAGCCCTAATGATACTCTCATCCAATCCCCCCACGTCAAGACTTAAAGCTCTCAGAACAGAAATTTCTTTACCCCCAGTCTTACGGAGAACCCTACTCAACCAACCCCTGACGCTACCCATCCCCTCAAAAAATATAAAACATGCAACGCCGACTCCTCACCGTCACATATTCAACACCCCCCCCCCTCAACCACACGTCTATCCCTCAGAACCGTATCTGACGGCAAAATCCCGTGCAGAAAACGATACATTACGTCATGTGCTCGTGGTTGTAACCTCATCGTACTTAACCTATTCCATATACTTCCCCATGTATACATGGGGAAAATTCCCTCTACAGGCACCATAACCCTCCCCACCAACAATCGACACATCGCACCTATTTTGACCTTCCCCGGATCTCGAGCCCACGCCATAGCCCTCAAAACAGTTTCACACTCCTGCAACTCCACTCCCGAATACATTCGTTTCAATCTTTCATGGATCCTGACAATACCCCCCCCACACCTTCCCTCACCACCTCCCTTTTAATAAAGACACATTTGATCCTCCTCTTTAAGTCCAGAAACCCCCCCCCCCCTGCCACAAAGATAACATTACCACGTTCCTTTTAAGCCAATCACATCCCGAGCCCCACAAGAATTTAAAAACCCTCCTAAGTATGTCATCTATCGCCGTCAGTGTTAATGGGAACACGGCCGCCACGTGCCATACCTTACTATACAATAAGACATTAATGGCAATGGTCCGCTGTACAAGGGTCAAATGATAAGGCCTCAATGCACCCAATCGCCCCTGAATCCTATCCACCAACCTAATCAAGTTTGCCCTGCACGCTACATCCAGATCGTCTGCATAGATAAGACTACAAATTTTTAACAAATTCACCCGCCTCCCACCACTGAACTACCACACACAACCCTCCCAGCCCAGGCTCCTAACCCCATGACCATGGGCTTTTCTGAATTCACTCTCATACAAGTTGCATCCAAGAACAATTGTACTACCCCATCCAAGGTATCCATTGACATCCCCTCCCTAACCAGAACAGTAGTGTCATCAACATACCCTATTAAGACTGGCCAAACCCTCCCAATTCTACTCCCTTCACCCCCCTATCGCACATACGCTTCTCCATCATCCTATAAAAGGGGCCCTGTATGCATGCAAATAAAAGTTGTGACATAAAGCACCCCTGTCGAAGTCCCCTTTCCATTACAATCTTCCCACACACTCTCCCATTAATCTGTACCCTCACCAATGCACTGCAATACAAAGCATCGACTCATTCCACTATTTCTTCTCCAAACCCCTGTCCCCTGAGGATGGCTCTCAATGCCTTTCATTCCACTCTGTCATATGCACCCTGCCAGTCGAAAGCCACCAAACCCCCCACCCCCCCTTTTGCTTCCACGAAATCCCTTAGGAACCCACGTCCCTCCACGATAGACCTCCCTGGCAGCCCAAACTGAGTTCATGATACTACTCTATCCACTATGTATTTAAACTGATTCCCCAAAATTTTGGCAAACAGCTTATAATCTGTGCATAACAACGATATTGCTCGGTAGTCTCTAAGTGTATGTTGCCCCTTACCCTTCGGTACCAATACTACTACAGCTGTTGCCTGCTTCTCTCCCAACTCTTCCCTCTCCTTCATTAAATTTAACAACCTAACCAAAAAAAAACCTCATTAGCTCCCAATGCTGTAGACAAAACTCTGCCAGGAGTCCATCAATTCCCGGAGCTTTACCCTTAGACATTTCACTTAAAACCTTCCATGTTTCTCCCTCAGTTATTTCCCCTCCCAATGCTTCCCTATCACTGTTTCCCAACAGACATATCAAATTCTCACACACCTGTTTTAAAACCCAAGCTTCTACCCCATCCCTTTGCCAATACTTTCCATACCACTCGTCTGCAAACACTCCCATTCCATCTGTGGTGTGTATAACCTGACCCACCCTATACCCACCTACCGACTTATGAACCTCCAACCATGGAATAGTTGTTGCCTGCTGCCGATGCTTTTGCCTACGCAATACACACGACGAAGGCTTATCGCCCCATAACACCTCTTCCACACCTGCCATTACCCTCACTGCTTGGAACCTCTCATTTTCGAGCTCACGCAGCCTCCTCTTAAGAGCCAGTATGTCATCCATAGGATAAATACCCACCACCACCCCTCATGCATAACAACCCCTTAACCTGTCCTCCAAATAGTTGGCAAGCTCATATTTTAAAGAATTAATTCGTTTCCCTTCTCTCACGTAATATTGCCAAATTCGTTCTTTAGCCACACCATCCCACCATGTTACCACATCCTCCGCCACATGTACCTCCACACTTAATCCCTCCCACAGTGTTGTAAATCCCTCCAACCCCTCCTCATCTCCTAACACTCTCGTATTTAACTTCCAATAACCCCTAGAGATACCAACCAGTGACTCCCATCCCACCTCTACCACGACTGCCCTATGATCCGAATAAGCTACCTCTATTGTGTGAAAAAACTTTACCAAGACCCCTTGAGAAATGTATAACCTATCTAACCTAGCCACATAACCCCTCCTCACGAAAGTGTGCTCTACCTCCCACACTCCCCCTCCAACTGCATCCCTTAACTGAATATCCCTCAATAGGTCTTGTAAGGCCGCAGAAATGTGCCCCGCCCCTTTTGGTACCACATCAGCCCTCCTGATAACACAGTTCCACTCCCCACTAACGATGGCCACCGTAGGTAAACCATGTGTTACGCAGAAATGTGGGATACCTGGGGGCTTGAGCCTTGTCTAAAGGCAAAGGTAAAAGGTTACACACATCTTAAGCATAAACAGGCCACCCAGGGCTATCCCAGTCAAAACAGAAAGCGCTAAACCAGTATGTGTTACTTCAATGGGTTGGTTAACAGAGGGTTAGGCAAAAATCCCATTCAGGAAAATATATCTATTTATTCAACATAATACTATATACACACTCTTGAAACACCTTAATCCTAAATGCCCAAATGAGGGTACACACGAAACAGCTGACTGGAGGTCCAGCAACCATAGCCACTAGGCCTAGTCAGCGTCAGGCTATCACTACTCCAATACAAACCCCATTTCTTATTTCCTCACTCATCCCACAGCACCCTGCCCATGTCAGAGCCTAGGTGGGCATACAGGTAAGCCATAGAAGAGCATATGGCTTGGGTTAACTAAACAAAAGGTGTACACAACTGCAAACTTAGCTTAAATATACAGCATCTTCGACGCCAGCCTCCACACCATGCTGACTCCACGTGACTGCCCCAAGCCACGCTTACTCCGCATACCCAAACACCCTTGGAAAATAAATCCCTAGCCGGATTTCTTTATAATTACAGTTAGAGTACTTTACAGAGCCCTCAAATGCACATTTTGAATTATAAAATAATTCTCTACAATTATAACATTTATACTATTATGGCACACTTCTCCACTATATGTTTATTACAATGTCATGCAGAACCCTGCATAACACATCCACCCCAGACCATAGGTCTCACTCTGCTAGTAGGGTCCCTACGGACACCGCTAGGCAAAAGAAAAAAAAAAGAAAATAAACTCCATATTAAGGTCTGAGACAACCGGCAAAATGATAATCGGGGAATTACCACCATACAATCATGGTCTTGTGGTACTACAAATAGGTTGCAGACATGTGAAGCTCGCTGAACATAAAAGTGATCAAGTTATATGCCAAACGAGCCCACAGTCACACTCTTAGACAACTGTGTTAGGAAAAGGCACCATCACAACACAGCGCTGGCCAGGCACTGGCATTGATGCATTTTACCTAAATTACATCAAGCAAACTTATGAACAAGGAAGTTAACTTTGTACAAAAGTGCCCCTGAGGAATGCCGTTTTTATGAAGTAACACCAAAGTTCAGTATGTTGCAAGGCAGACCAAACTGTATGTGTCACCAAAAAACTCTAAAACAGTAAGTACAGTTTCCAGGAGGAGTTCAAAGAAAAGGAAAACAGATTTTACATGTTAAATTCTGCTTAGAAAGCAACATCATATTATCACTCCCATCTCACAGCAATTTTTAGTAAACGAAACTGGTTCCCCATGACACACCTCTGCGAGAATCAGGAGAGCACAGGAGAGGAAAAAAAATATCAGGCCCCACAAACAACAGGTGAATAGTCACATGATGTGTTGGTGGGACTGTGGCCATAAAACTCTGGAGTCATCATTGAAGACCCCCAAAAGGTGGACCTCCCAGGCCGACACCTACATGTCATTCCAAGTACCCTGGAGTCACCCGAGCGGTGATCCGAAAAGGAAAAATTGAAAAGAGTCCTAGCGAACCAAAATACCTCGGATCAAGAGACATGACCCAAACCGTGGAGGGCATCACCGCCAGCCCCACATTCACTAAAACGTTAGGTCCAACAGTCCCTATACCAACATAAAACAGAGGCGAGGCATTCCTGCCAACACCTAAAAAACGTAGCATACCTTACCTAGGCATGGCACTTGATGTGACTACCCCCAAAACAGAAACACACACACTAGGGAATCCTGATACCCCCAGCTCCAGCTCAACCTGCCCTTCTCCCTTGGGTGGTCCAGGGTTCCATCTACTTGTCTACCGCAAATCACTGCAAAATAAGAATAGATAGGTGATCTATACACTACATCGTGCACTTTAAATATGAGACAAGGCATCAGCAACCACATTCTCCGCTCCCTTCACATAATGAATCACAAGATTAAGAGGTTGGAGAAACAAGGCCCACCTCATAAGTCTCTGATTGTGGGAAGGAAACGTAAAGGATTATGGTCACTATACACAGTTATAGGGTGAACTGACGATGATATATACACCTCAAAATGTTGCACGGCCAACACTAAAGCAAGAACCTCCTTTTCTATGGTAGTATAACTTCTTTGGTGCATGTTACTTTTTGCTGAGAAGCAGCCAAGTGGCATTACTTGCCCTGCACTACCCTGCAACAAGACTTCCCCAACCCCTGTATCATTTTGCAAAACCCGGGGAGGGTAACTCAGGATTATACATAAAAGATCTTGAGGGTTAATGGCATGCAAAAGGTTCATGTACAGAGATATTAAAGTTACAAATATGGGTGTGTCCTTGGCATACATGGTCATGGGAATCAGAAGACCCCCACGGTTCATTCACACAATTTGCATGTAGTTCATAAAGAGGAGACAAAACCTTATTTCTTAAATGTACCTGGCGGCAGTCAGTGCACGTTTTCAAGGTATCACCTAGTGTGAGACCAGTAAAAGACAACGTTCACCGACTCTCGCTAGATACAAACACAGTCTCTAGAAATAAACACTTCACTTCCTTCAAGGAACCTATTTCACCCCAGCTTACATCATGCCAGGCCTGCTGACATTGCACAAATTTCAAAACCTCTACCTCATGGGGGTTAACATGGCCCCATTTTTCAGCATCCCAAAACTCTTTCACTAAGGAGCACCAAGGCTGAGCCAACACAACAACCTGTCTTTCAGAAGATCCAAATCTTCCACAGTCTCTTACAATTTTCCTGCTTACATTATCTTTCTCAGGGACCTTATCCACCATCATTTCGAAGCCACCATACAGTTCCATCATAGCCTTCCCAGGACCCGGCTCCAATGCCAATCCCATCTCTCCAGCTTCCACCTCATGGTCCCACGTCATCCCAGGCTGACTGGCAGGCTGGTGCACTACTGCCATCGACCTCATCTTAGCCAAGCATTTTCTGAAACTGAGAAAAAACACCGCGGGGGAAACATCACCATCCTCACGTAGCACATGACTTAATGATTCCAGAGTGCTTCCCCACACGGTAATGAAAAGGAGCGGAATTCCCTCATCCGAGTCCTTTTGGCACTGGGTAAAACAAACATGCATTGCCCTGAGAGACAGGGAAAACCATGGTGCTTTTCTTTGACTCCTAGGATGATATACATTGGTAAATTTAACCTCAATTATGCCTCTCAAAACTACATGACATTTCATAAAATATGACTTATGGGTGATGTGTGCAAAGCCTAAGAGACAAAAATGTTACACCAGAAATCTCAAGACCACACACACAAAATTATCAGGTAACTCTGGTAACCTGTTAGAAAAGGAATTTATTAATAAACGCCAATTATTTAGCTCTCCCGTCTTAACACTGAAATGCCGTTCCTTCAGAATCTGTAAAAAATACTGACAGACACTTTAATAGTTCTGCTGCAGCCACATAAGCACAGGTCCTCTTAAAAAGAGTCTGGCTCATTTGATCAACTCTGCAAAATAAACACTTGGCAAATTTGGGAACCACATCCTCCACAACAGCTGATAAATGAATAGTGTTCCGGAGGTCACAACCTTCCTGGACCTCACTCAGCTACTGCAGAGTCAGAGGATTTTTTCCCACATCAGCACCAAGACCACTTCTCCAACTGAGTTCTGGTTGAGCCGGTTCATCACTGCTCAGAATCTCCTGCAGGTCAGACTCAATGAACAGGCTCCCCAGGCCCAAACCATCACCACAGTGTGCAGAAGGGTCACAGGGAGGCACAGCTCCTGCCTTGTTCCCCTGTTTAGTCCTAGAGCACCCTGAAAAACTTTCAGGCACCGTTGCTCCAATTAGGTCATTACCACCTTGTAAAGCAGGGTCCTGCACAACCAAACATTCCTCACTTTTGAGGAGTCCCACAACGTTGTTGCCTAGTAGAAGGTCAACTCCTGCAAAAGGTACATCTTCTGCAATACCAACAGGTAAGTACCCAGATTGGTACGCAGACTCTACACATAACCTGTGCACTGCAGTCTTGACAGTGACTCCAGTTATCCCTTTAAGAAAAATGTCCAATCCTGTGTAGGTGTCATCCGACACTGGCAGTACACCCCTGCGAAGCAAGGTGTATGTGCTACAAGTGTCCCTCAAAGACATAACACCCGTGACTCTACCTTCATTTTGGTGTAAAGCCACAGTAGACTTACTTGAAAAAACCTTCATCCGAGGGTCTAAGACAGCTGGTCTTCTTTGGATACCTTGGGGCAAGACTGCAATGCAAGCAACATCATGTGTAGCCAGTGTATTTACTGGAGAAGCATCTGCTGCAGCCTGGTCCCTAAGCATCTTTCGACAATATGGCTGCAGGTGGCCCTGTTTATTGCAGTATGTACAGTGATAAGGTTAAAAAGCCCCCTGCACACTTGACATAGGCTGGGGCCCATGACCTTGGGGAACTGGACTCTTTCTACCTGTCCCTGGTAGTCCTGGACCTGTGACAGCTGACTTAAAACCTTCTCGGGTAGGTACTTGAATATTAGGCTTATTAAAACTCTTGTGGTTACTAGGCTGGTAAATGGGTGTCTTAAACTTCTGAAATTTCTTACTCCTATTGGAAGGTGGAGAAAACTTATCATTATTAGTATGTGGGGGATGGTAACTACTACCAAATTTTTGGTTAGCTAAAAATCTGTCACCCAGCTCTAAAGCATTATTAAAATCATCAAAATCCTTCTCCTCAAGATATGCCTTAAGGTCAGGAGGAATATTTCTCAAAAGATCCTCTAACAAAATTAAGGTAATTACTCCCTCATAATTGCCTACCATCCCCTTTTAGCGACACCACCTATTTAGAAGTGACATCTTCTCCTTACCATATTCCACCAAAGACTGCCCTGACTGAAACTTTAGTCCTCTAAACTTCTGCCGGTACCTTTCCGGCAACATTTGATAAGCCAGTAAAACTACCTCTTTTAACTTATGATAATCAGAAATGGCCGATCCTTCTAAAGAACTAACAGCCTGTAACCCTTTACCAACTAACTGGGTTCTCGCTAATGTCGCCGATTCCTTTTCAGGCCAAATTTGGGATTTGGCCGTACTTTCAAATAACAGAAAAAACTGGTCTGGGTCTTTCTCTAGGAATTTGGGCACAAATTTTATGGCTTTATCCAAATGAAAAACATCTACCCTTGTGTCTGTGTCTGGGTGAGAAGCAAGCTGCCTCTCTTTTGCTCTTTCTTGAGCCCTAAGCTCTTCTAAGGCTCTCTGTTCCTGGATCTTTGTGCGCTCAATCCTTAACCGTTCCTTTTCTTCTGCAACTAGGGCTAATTTCATTTGTAAAATTACTACTTCCTTATGCAGGTCGCTATCATGGAAATTTGATTCAATGTCAACTTCCAAATGCATGTCATCCCCAGAATTTTCACCAGTGTCAGCCATTTTGGGAAATAATAGCACCAAATCTTGCTATCAGCCACAGAACTTACTGATATAAAATAATAACGCACACAGCAAGGTACATATACTGAAGTAGTATATTCAAAAGGAGTTGCCATGTGACTCCCTCAAATTAAACAGGATTGCACACAAAAAGAAAACCCTGGCAGAAAAAAAATGGAGCTATTGCAGCTGCAAAGGTAAATTATTCCCAGAAATTTAGGTGAGCATAACCTCCCCAAAAATCAGCAAGATTGTACCTGCAAGGGAAATTATACACAATATATCAGGTATTAATAACACCCTAAAAATCAACAAGATGGCACAGAAAGGTAGATTATTCACAGAGTATTAATTAATAATAACACCATAAAAACCAGCAATATTGCACACAAAGGTAAATTATGCACAGGGTATTATTTACTAATAACACCCTAAAAATCAACAAAGTTGAACACAAAGGTAAATTATGCAAAGGGTATTAGTTAATAATAACACCGTAAAAATCAGCAATGTTGCACACAAAGGTAACTTATTATATTAGTGTGAGTGCTATAGTGAATGCTTCCACTGACCAACCCAGTAAAGAATGATTATTTATTTTCCAGGTTGCAAACTTGAATTACCACATAAAATTTGATAATTCTCCCATATACAGGCCGCCATGTTACGCAGAAATGTGGGATACCTGGGGGCTTGAGCCTTGTCTAAGGGCAAAGGTAAAAAGTTGCACACATCTATAGCATAAACAGGCCACCCAGGGCTATCCCAGTCAAAACAGAAAGCGCTAAACCAGTATGTGTTACTTCAATGGGTTGGTTAACAGAGGGTTAGGCAAAAATCCCAGTGAGGAAAATATATCTATTTATTCAACATAACACTATATACACACTCTAGAAACACCTTAATCCTAAACGCCCAAATGAGGGTACACACGAAACAGCTGACTGGAGGTCCAGCAACCATAGCCACTAGGCCTAGTCAGCGTCAGGCTATCTCTATTCCACTACAAACCCCATTTCTTATTTCCTCATTCATCTCACAGCACCCTGCCCATGTCAGAGCCTAGGTGGGCATACAGGTAAGCCATAGAAGAGCATATGGCTTGGGTTAACTAAACAAAAGGTGTACACAACTACAAACTTAGCTTAAATATACAGCATCTTCGACGCCAGCCTCCACACCATGCTGACTCCACGTGACTGCCCCAAGCCACGCTTACTCCGCATATCCAAACACCCTTGGAAAATAAATCCCTAGCCGGATTTCTTTATAATTACAGTTAGAGTACTTTACAGAGCCCTCAAATGCACATTATGAATTATAAAATTATTCTCTACAATTATAACATTCATACTATTATGGCCCACTTCTCCACTATATGTATATTACAATGTCATGCAGAACTCTGCATAACACCATGTAAGAAGAAAACTAGGTCATCACAAACAAATTCCTGCTTTACTTTAAATTCGTTCTCAACTGATGTATATACACTTACAAAGGTTACCCTCTGCCCCATCCACACACAACACCCTTCCCCCTCCCCCTCACTTCTTATCAACACAAACGGGCTCGCCTCCCTGATCAATATACCCACACCACCTTTCACACGTGCAGATGGCAGAGTCATGACCTGAAAACACACCACCTCCAGCTCTCTTCCCTCCTTGAAATTGTGTTCTTGCAGGAGCACTATATCCACCCTATATTTACACAGAAACATTCGAAACCATTCCCTGTTCACACTATTACACAGTCCATTTACGTTCACAGTCATACACCTAAGGCCTCTTTGTAGTTTCCAACCCTTCCTCCTCTCCTCATTCATCCCAGGGCCTCCTGGCCCAGAGCCAGCACAGGGCTTCACACCATCAACCCCCTCCCCCTCTTTCTTGCGATGCCTCTTATCCTGACTACCTCGACAGTGCTCTTCCTTCCTCCCAGACCTCTGCGCCAGCGTCAGGACATCATGTGAGTCTGACGCCGCAGCTCTCTTCCTCGTGATGCCCTCCACTTCCATGTTGTCTTCTGAGGTTCCCTCATGATGAGCCTCAACCTCCACCACTCCTCGTTCCACGGCACACGACGACATCTCGCACTTACTTCTTTGCCTGTCAACCCTGCTATGGTTTTTATCATCATATTCCTCCAGAGGCAATGCCGTGACTCTCACCAGCTCAAGAACAACATCCTCTGCAGGCGGCATCAATGTCCTCAACACTTCCTGAAGCTCTTCCTCGAGAGCCTGTACCTCCTCCTGCACTTGCACTTCTGCGCTTTTCCCCTAGCTAGTAACAGATCCTGTTATGTCACAGCTTGCCTCCGTGAGAGAAAAGTTCAATAGATAGGAGAAGCGAGGGAGTAAATAGTACAATAGTTTCATTGCCGGCTACTTGTTAAGGTAGGGTAAGTCCTGCTCCCGCTATTCCCCCCTCCTTTTTCCTCCTCCCCGAAAGTGATAGTTTGATTGCCAGCTGCTTGTTAAAGTAGGGTCAGTCTAGCTCCCACTATCCCTCCCCCCCCCCGAAAGGTGACGTGTGGGTGTGAGGGAAAAGTTCAATAGATAGGTGTAGAGGGAATATATATAGTAACAGTAGTTTCACTGCCGGCTACTAGTTAAGGTAGGGTAAGTCAATCTCCCGTTTTTCCCGCCTTTTCTCCCCCTCCCTGAAATTGATAATTTGTCTGCCGGCTACTAGTTAAGGTAGGGTAAGTCACGCTCCCATTTTTCCTGCCTTTTCTCCCCCTCCCTGAAAGTGATAGTTTGACTGCCAGCTGCTTGTTAAGGTAGGGTCAGTTTAGCTCCCGCTATCCCTTCCCCTCCCTCTCCCCCCCCCCGAAAGGTGACGTGTGGGGCTCTGGTTAAACAGTAAATCACTAGACTCACAGCTCCCAACTCTACTGTAAGTACATGCCTGCCTTGTATTCTAGTGGATTTATTGGTTAAAAGCTTCACTTTTGACCAATAATAAACTTAGTCCTTTCAGTCTTGCTCTAGGTTGACTGTTGTAATAATCACCACATCTTTTGAATATTGTACACTATCATGAAGAGTGATTATTTAAGCAGTGGGTAACCTGTCTATCTTTCCAACTTGGATGTCAGTGAGGGTCACCTGGCAATCAACGAGCAGAAAAGGAGAAGGACTAACGTCCAGAGACTTCTCCATTTTGTATTGAAGTACCTGTGCACCTGTATGAAATTGCAGGACATAACCCCACATCATTGCAGCAGTAAAGAACCTGCTTTCTTGTCATCGGGATATTATACTCACGGCGATAATCTGTGAAGATCTAGCCAGTGGTGGTCACCAACACCTGCGACCCCCCCCCCATCATCAGCAACGGCTACGATTTCAACAACAGTGTCACCAACACCAGACACCCACGTTTTATATACATTTAAATTAGCGTTGAATTCAGTTATCATTTATATTTTTCATTTTTCATTTTCTTTAAAAATAGGATTAATATTTCATATTTAAGTGTTTTACATTTTATATTTTCTATATAATAAAGTGTTTATGTTTGTCTGTTATTATTTCTTTTTCTATTCATTAATTTTCCTGAGGAGGAGCCAGCCTGAGTAATACTGACTGAAGTTGTTACAGGGCTGAGTAAGCCTTCGCAAGTGGCGACCTTGCCAGGATCAACTCTACTGGATCAAGATTCAACTCCATCTCGAATCTACCATTGGAACTTCAACGCCGCATACCACAGACAGTTACCACCAGCCATGAGTAATCATTCTCTATGGTAGGACTACGGTACAGGTATTTAAAAGATTTGGTGATTGTTATAGTCTCAATTTATTGTAAGTCAAGTCAGGCAGGATATAATAGTTAATTCTGCCACTTTTTCATGTGAGCTTGAAACACTTTGGAGGATTAGACTCTAGGGACCCGAGATTTTCCAGTGACAACTTGTTTCATTGAGCTCTTTATTATATCAAGGGAACTGTCATAGGACACTCTTGATTTGTTGGTGAGAAGATTGGATGATCAAGGAACCCCATTCTACTTACTGTTTGCTCGGAGCCGTCATTGAACCCTTCGTTTTCGTTAATACATATTGTTTAATTGAAGCAGGGATCGAGCCCTCTGGTTTATTTACAGTTTGAGCGGAGCAGGAATTGAACCCTCTGTTTTCTTTATTACCCGTTTCATTTTCCCCTGAGAGTTTAAGTTATTCTTGCAAGTATGGATGAATACCAGTTTTGGATGAATGCTGGAAGTAAGTTAGGAATAACAGGGAAAAATTTAGAATCTTTCATTAGTGCTAAGATCCAGGAAAGACTTGAAAGAGAGAGAATTGAGAGAGAAGAAAGACAGCTAGAAAGGGAAAGAGAAGAGAATAAGGAGAGAGAGAGAATCGAAAGAGAAGACAAAAAGGAGAAAGAGAGAATTGAGAGAGAAATCCGAGAAAGACAGTTAGAAAGAGAGCGAGAAGACCAAAAAGAGCATGATAGACTTGATCGTGAGGAAAGAGCTAGAGTACGTGAAGAACAGGTTAAATTAAGAGAACTTGAGGAAAGAGCAAGGGATAGAGAAGTTGAGGAAAAAGCTAGAGAACATGAGTTAATAGAGAGAGAAAAGGATCGCGAGTTCGAGAAATCTCGCCTTGAATTAGAGAATAAAAAGTTAACTTTTACACAACAACAATTAGAGGAAGCAGTAATGGAACAACGTGCAGTCAGTGCACATATTCCAACACCTAATTTACCTCCCTTCACAGAGGGGGAAGACATAACTTCATACATTATCAGGTTTGAAAATACCGCTACCCTCTGTGAATGGCCTGCTGACACCTGGGCTTCCAGGTTAGGAATGTCATTTTCTGGTACAGCCTTAAATATCTATGCAACTTTGTCGCAGGATATCATATGTAATTATAACCTACTGAAGAAGGCAATCCTTAAAGCCTATAAAAAAAACCTCTAATTCTTACAGGAAAGATTTCAGGTATGCCACCTTACAGCTTGGCCAGAACTTTCAACAGTTACAGGTAACACTCTTTCGTTTGTTCGACTTTTGGATAGAGAGTTCAGGAATTGATCACAGTTATGAATCTCTTCGAGACTTCATGGTTGCTGACCAGTTCCTGACAGCTCTTCCTCACCAGATACGAACATTCATCAGAGAACGTAACCTGATTAAAGCTTAGGAAGTTGCTGAGGCTGCTGACCTGTATGCTGAGGCTCGAACATTAAAATGTTATAAATGGTATGTGTCTTACCTAACATGCTGAGGCTCACAATTCCTATAAAGACCTAAAGGGATCGAACCCTAAGGGTAAGGGTTCATCAGACCTTAAGAAATCAAAGCCTCTAGTGGAAAGTAAAATGAGTTCTTTTATTCCTGTTTGTCATTTGTGTGGTGTTAAGGGACATAAACGTCCAGATTGTCCTTCTAAGAAGGTCCAAAAAGTTGGAAGATGTTTTAAAGACTGTAATGACCAAGCACCCTTCAGTTCAGGAACAGTTAATGGACTTAATGTATCTACCATTTTACGAGACATTGGATGCACATGTATAGTCATTTCTGATAAGCTGTTCCCTAACCTTAAAGAAACTCATTCCTCTGCTATACTTTCAGACTACTTGGGCCGTACTGACACTTTTCCTACCATCCGTTGTTACATTAGGTCTAAATGGTTCACAGGTTGGTTTGAAGCCGTACTAGCTCCCATCACTTCTTGCTCCGTACTAATAGGTAATGTAAAAGGTGCCATTCTTCCTTCTGAGGTTGACCTTTCATCACCAAAGATGGATATAAGTGTTCCAGATCCTCTTCCTGTGGAGTCAGAGAAGCCCCTCGAAAGTTCAGATGAGACAATGTCTCGTGAGATTCATGTAGGATTAAAAACCAGTGATGCTACTCTCGAAAGCGAGGTAGTAGGATCACCGGATCACTTGTTAGATGAAAGTGAAGCTACTGTCCTACTGTCCATCCTTTGATTTTCCCTGACTTTAAGCCTTTAGATATATCGAAGGACTCCTTTGTCAAGTTACAACGTAATTTCCCTTCTCTTCAGAATTGCCATAATGCCGCTAAGCAAAATCAAGTTATCCAAAGGAAAAACTTTTCATACAAATTTGAATATATAAAAGGTATCTTGTACAAGTCAGTATTCAAATTAAATTCAAATGAGATAGACTATTCCATCTTAGTTGTTCCAAGTCAATGCAGAGAGACTGTTCTTAAAATGGCTCATGACCTGCCAGTGGCCGGACATTTCTCGCATCGTAAAACCTTAAATAAAATTAGGGAAACCTATTTTTGGCCAAAAATGTCCTCAGATGTCACTACCTATTGTAGATCATGTAAAGTTTGCCAACTGTCATCCTCCCGAGGTACCAGGCGAGTACCTATGGTCAAAATGCCTATCTTTACGGTACCGTTTGAAAGAGTAGCTATTGACATCGTTGGTCCTTTATCTCCACTTTCATCTGGGGGACATAGATATATATTAACATTAGTTGATTATGCTTCGAGTTTCCCTGAAGCCATACCCTTAAAGACCATAACTACTACAGAGGTGGCTGAAGCCCTTTTGTCCATCTTCTCCAGAGTGGGCATCCCTAGAGAAATTTTGTCTGACCGTGGGACACAATTCACATCTGACTTAATGCAACATCTATACAAACTTCTGGGAGTGAAGCCTCTCTTCACCACACCCTATCATCCCAGCTGTAATGGGAGGATTGAGCGCCAGCATTCGATTCTCAAGTCCATTTTAAAGAAACTTTGCTCCCTTAAACCTAAGGAGTGGCATCGTTACCAACCCTGTGCTTTGTTTGCCATGAGGGAAGTTCCCAGTGACTCTTTGGGGTTTTCACCTTTTGAACTTCTCTATGGTAGACAGGCCAGAGGTCCACTGTCCATCCTTCATGACTTATGGACTAATGAGGAGGTAAATGCTGAGGTTCAGTCTTCTTACCAGTTTCTCCTTGACCTTAGATCCAAACTTGAGGAGACCTCTGACATAGTTTCGAAAAACCTAAGCTTGTCAATGGACCAGTACAAAACCTATTTTGACTCCAAAAGTCAGAGGAGAAGTTTTAACGTAGGGGATGAAGTTCTTGTACTTTTGACTATTAAGTCAAATAAATTATTAGTAGCATGGAAAGGTCCATATAAAGTATTAAAAATTTGTGGGAAAGTTGATTACCTCATAGAAGTCAAGGGGAAACCTAAGCTTTATCATATCAACATCCTTAAGAAATATTACCGAAGAAATTCAGTTAACTGCCTTGACAACTTTGACTTAGTTTTTCCACACGAACTTGATAAGACAACTGAAGAATGTACAGTGTGCGTAATTGACACCTCTAACTTAGACTATGATGAAGAACTACATGACTTGGTGACTCTTGACCACTCGGATGCAACCAACATTAATATTAATGAGTCTTTGGATGACCATAAGAGACATGAACGACTTCAATGTGTGAGTAACTTTTCAGACGTCTTTACTGATATTCCAGGTGTTACCTCCACGGTAGTCCATAAGATTGACTTAGTGACGGACAATCCTATAAAACAGAAATTATACCCAGTTCCAGTTCACCTTAGGGATGCATTTGACCGAGAGGTAGACAAATTATTAAAACTAAAGATCATTGAACCTTCAGGGAGCATTCGGTCAGAATTTTAACGACCTTTTTTTATGGACCGATTACGTTCATTTTTGGTGTACTATTAGAAGGTTATATCGAGTATGCTGTGCTGAAGTTTCAATCATATCGGCCAAAAAGGAAATGAAATATGCAAAATTTACGAAAAATTGCATTTGGCAGGGCACAGTTTGTCAGTGGTACTTGGACAAGTGGTTTTGACACTTGCTGCTGCTAGAACAACTCTAATTCCAACACTTATCGATGAGAATTCTAAAATAAACCTTATCTTCTTGCTAAAAAAAAATAAAGTTTCATAACTTTTTTGATATATTGGAAGATGTCGGCCTTGTTGTCCACATAAATCTAAAAATATTTTGGATAGTTCGGAAACACGAACGCTACCCCGTAAAACAATCATTCTCCCATGTTTTTTGTGAGAAATAAAGTCAATTCAATCATAAATAAAGCTGCTGTTCCCCTAAATAGGTAAATAAGTTACTTTCGAGATATAGGCCGCAGCGCGCGGCACCCCCGCTGCCCGGGAACAATTTTTTTCCCCGAGAAATTCGCTTTATTTTACACTTTTTCCGCGGCCTACGAGTGTTTATTACAGTTAACCATTGTAAATCCGTTTTCTATCATCACTGATGAGAGAGGTCGGACCCTCTCATCACCTTCAGGGGAAATATCGATAGAAATTTATTCCATGGGGCGTCATATTATGCTATATATTTTTTTTTGAGGTGTACTTTTTATGTTTATATGCTATTATTATATTGCATTATATCATAATAGATCAATTATGATAGATAAATAAGCCTTATAATTGATATTAGCGTGGGTATGGAATATTTTGTAGGCTGGAGGTGTCGGCCATTTTGTGCACTATTCCCAGGGGTTCCCGAATGGTTCCTTGATCACATTATCTCCACCCACTCTGGCATGATCTCAGATGGTGAATTTGTATTATATTAGACATAAAGATATACGAAAACGATAAAAATAACACGGGGAAAAACGTAACAAAAACGTCAACAAAGCTGAGTCAGCGCTTCTTACGCAACATGTTGTGTCAGCGCTGTCACCATGCCTGTTATAAATGGCTGTAATTCCTTTTAGAAACATCGTACAATTATAATAATTATACCAGCGTGTAGCCAGAAAGTTCAGCTATTTTTTGGTAACAATAACTCAGTTTTCATATATTTTCGAATTTTTTTTTGCTCCGCGTGCGGGAAACCTCAATCTCCCCTTCAGTATCTTCATATTGTTCACCAGTAGTCATGGTTATGAAGGAGGATAATTCATATAGACTTGCTATTGACTTCAGAGGCCTTAATGCTATAACTCGGTGGGATGCTGAGCCTATGCCCTTAATAGATAGCGATTTACACAAATTTTATGATGCTTCCTTCTTTTCAGAGATTGATATTGCGCAGGCATATCATCAAGTAATGTTAGATCCTTCTTCTAAGCAGTACACAGCTTTTCCTACACACCAAGGACTGATGCAGTATAGAACTATGCCCTTCGGTTTGGTAACTGCCTGTGCTACCTACGTGAGACTGATGAGAAAGGTCTTGGGTAATATGCCAAATGTTTCAGTTTATTTTGATAACATTTACGTAATGACATCTACGTGGGGCGAACATATCCAAACATTAACATCAGTTTTGTGTAGGTTACACTCACATGGCCTCACTGCCAAGCCGAAGAAATGCTTCCTTGGGTATAACAAGATTAGATATCTTGGACTGATACTTTCTAATAACACTCTGCAGCCTCTCCCCAGTAAGATCAAAGCTTTATTAGAATTTAAATTCCCCAAAACCAAGAAGCTCATGCAAAGCTTTCTTGGTTCTGTAAATTTTTATGCACGGTTTATCCCGAACCTTACTGATCTTACAGGCATCTTATCTGACTTCCTTAAAAAGTCTGTGAAGGAACCTCTTGAACTTTCGGACATAGCTCGGGAAAAGTTTAATGAGATTAAAAGTATCTTCTCGAAAGACCCTATACTTAAGATTCCAGATATTAATAAAACATTTTGTTTGAGAACTGAAGCCTCCAATACTGGCTTAGGTGCGGTGTTACTACAATACCATGATGGTACTCCCTTCCCTGTATGCTTCCTAAGCCTGAAACTCCTTCCCGCAGAAACAAGATACTCAACCATAGAAAAGGAATGTTTAGCCCTTGTGTGGTGTATCTCCAAACTTAAATTTTATTTGTTGGGAAAAGAATTCATTTTAGAAACGGACCACAAACCTTTGATATACCTAGAAACTTTTAAGGGAACCAACAGTCGCCTCTTGAGGTGGACATTGGCACTCCAGGCTTTTAAGTTCCATATTGTGTATATCAATGGTTCATCCAATTATTTCTCTGACTGGTTAAGTCGTGACAGTCAGTAGAAGATTTGTTGCCTTATGCGACTTCAACATGTTAGAACTTTTTCCTCGCCTATTCATCTTATACTCCTTGACTATAAGTCTTGGTATGGGGGAGTGTGAGGGAAAAGTTCAATAGATAGGTGTAGAGGGAATATATATAGTAACAGTAGTTTCACTGCCAGCTACTAGTTAAGGTAGGGTAAGTCAATCTCCCGTTTTTCCCGCCTTTTCTCCCCTTCCCTGAAATTGGTAGTTTGTCTGCTGGCTACTAGTTAAGGTAGGGTAAGTCATGCTCCTGTTTTTCCCGCCTTTTCTCCCCCTCCCTGAAAGTGATAGTTTGACTGCTGGCTGCTTGTTAAGGTAGGGTCTGTTTAGCTCCCGCTATCCCTTCCCCTCCCTCTTCCCCCCCCCCCGAAAGGTGATGTGTGGGGCTCTGGTTAAACAGCAAATCACTAGACTCACAGCTTCCAACTCTACTGTAAGTACATGCCTGCCTTGTATTCTAGTGGATTTATTGGTTAAAAGCTTCACTTTTGACCAATAATAAACATAGTCCTTTCAGTCTTGCTCTAGGTTGACTGTTGTAATAATCACCACATCTTTTGAATATTGTACACTACCATGAAGAGTGATTATTTAAGCAGTGGGTAACCTGTCTATCTTTCCAGCTTGGATGTCAGTGAGGGTCACCTGGCAATCAACGAGCAGTAAAGGAGAAGGACTAACGTCCAGAGACTTCTCCATTTTGTATTGAAGTACCTGTGCACCTGTCTGAAATTGCAGGACATAACCCCATATCATTGCAGTGGTAAAGAACCTGCTTTCTTGTCATCGGGATATTATACTCACGGCGATAATCTGTGAAGATCTAGCCAGTGGTGGTCACCAACACCTGTGACCCCCCCATCATCAGCAACGGCTACGATTTCAACAACAGTGTCACCAACACCAGACACCCACGTTTTATATACATTTAAATTAGCGTTGAATTCAGTTATCATTTATATTTTTCATTTTTCATTTTCTTTAAAAATAGGATTAATATTTCATATTTAAGTGTTTTACATTTTATATTTTCTATATAATAAAGTTTTTATGTTTGTCTGTTATTATTTCTTTTTCTATTCATTAATTTTCCTGAGGAGGAGCCACCCTGAGTAATACTGACTGAAGTTGTTACAGGGCTGAGTAAGCCTTCACAGTGGGGCTCCAGACAAACAGTAAATCACTTGACTCACAGCTCCCAACACTACTGTAAGTACACGCCTGATCATATTTTAGTGGACTTATTGGTTGAAAGCTTCACTTTTGACCAATAATTAACTTAACTTATTCCTTTCAGTCTTGATAGGTTAAAATGTTTTAATAATCACCACATCTTTTAGGTATTCTACTTATCATGGAGAGTGATTTCTTAAGCAGTGGGTAATCTGTCTCTCTTTACAGCTTGAAAGGACAGAGAGGGTCACCTGCTAATCAACGAGTAGAAATTGAAGGAGACAGATTAACTTTCTGAGGCGTCCCAATTTCTTATCCACTTACCTGTTTGTGAATGAAAGTAGCAGGATATAACCCCTCATCATTGCAGTGGAAAAAAACCTGCTTTCCTGTCATATGGACAGATTATTGACGGCTAGAAAATCTGTGAAGAACGAGCCGGAGGGTTGTCATCAACACCTGTGACCCCCCCCATCATCGGCAACGGCTACGATTTCAACAACACGCAGTGTCACCAACACCAGACACCCAAGTTTTATATATATATATATTTATATATATATATATATATATATATATATATATATATATATATATATATATATATATATATATATATATATTTATATAAATATATATATATATATATATATATATATTGTATTTATATATATTATATATATATATATATATATTATATATATATATGTATGTAGACAGCCTGTACTGTCTGCACAGACAGCCCATGCTGTCTGCCAGCTTAGTTCATATTTCGCGCCACTCAAGTGCTGCCATCTATAGAGCTGTCAAACACACTGGTCACGGGTGACTTAGTGGTACAACTCAAGGGTCTGACCACAGACCTCACTGGACACACGGAAAACTTACAAACACACCGCTGTACATATGGTACAACATGGCTTAACTAGCAAATGATGCTTTTCTGCGCATAAAACTGACTAAGACATACTAAAATGTGAGAACACTGACTGAGAGGAATTAATTAACACACGACATATATCTTCTCTCAATCTTCTCGACAATACTGAAATAATTACTAGAACACTCGATGTTGACATCATGTGATGTCAGGCGTGATGTCGCAAGGTGACGTCAGCAGCAGTGACGTCAGCAGACATCGTGAGGTGACGTCAGGCAGACATCGTGAGGTGACGTCAGCAGACATCGTGAGGGGACGTCAGCAGACATCGTGAGGTGACGTCAGCAGACATCGTGAGGTGACGTCAGCAGACATCGTGAGGTGACGTCAGGCAGACATCGTGACGTCATGAAGTCGGGCAGCATCGTGGGTGACGTCAGCAGACATCTCGGGTGACGTCAGGCAGACATCGTGACGTCATGAAGTCGGGCAGCATCGTGGGTGGCGTCGATGTGATGCGGGCAGCAGACCACAGCATGAGGCCTGGGATATCTGGTAACTCACGTGGCTTTGTAGGTCTACGTGACATCGGCCACACCCACGTGACGTCGTGATCCACGTAGCTTCGAGTGGCCTCGGGCACTCGGATACACAGCACTGGCAATGAATTCATACGAAAAACAGCAGAAAACACAGCAGAGGGAGTGGGCAGTGGTGAGTGGTGTATGGTAGGCTAGGAGCGTGGGTGAGTGTATGGCAGGGCGAGCATCTAGCCATTCCTCCTCCTCCACCCACAAACACGTGGAGAAGCTCACACTGGACGCAGAAATCACCACAAAACTCACCTCTGGCTTGCTGAAACGGCTGTGCTGAGCTGAACAACAACAGCAACATACAAGTGACGCTGAACACGTGACTTGAGAAACAGCATGGGACACTGTAGCGTGGGGTCACTGGGACGCCACTTACAATTCTCGGAGAATTTCGGCAAATTTCGGCTGGATCCTGCTAGTACCTGTGTCTGGATGCTCAAACGTGCAGACACAACATCAGGATAACTCGTTGAGAGACGGATGCTTCATGTGTAGGGTGATGAAGTGAAGATGACTTCATAACTCTCCCTCCTCGCGGGGCAAACACAACTGCTGCAAGCACCGCTGTCACCATTTATAAAGGGGTTGTTTGACAGCTGATTACTCAGCCCTGAGTGTACGAGCCCTCTTGTACAGAAAGCTTTTATGCTCGCCGCTCGTGATGTTCTGTAGAATCGTACCTGCTACGATTCCCATCGAGATTTGTTTCACTTCACCTCCAGACCTTCAGAGTGCAGTTATATGTAGAGAAACAAGTCTGGGGACGCTTAGACTAACCTCTGCTATAACTCCACCTGTCGAGAGATGATACTCGTCAAGCCGCAGCCAGGCCTGTCGGCAGGCGCTGTGTCAGCCTCGTGTCACAAGCTTCAGTGAGCAGCCTGCACAAAGATGTCGTCACTTTGACTGCTAGCTCTCTCACTGCAGTCTGGTGTATGATGTTACGACTCCCAGATGTTTCGCCCAGTCGTCTCTGCCACGACTCGCTCCACAACTCGCTCCACGCTCGCCGGCAGTGATAGCCCAGCGACAGTACCAGTCGAGAAGTGTCCTCCTGAGTCGCTTGCCAGAAGTCCTGCCCAGTTGCCGAGTTTTGTCGACGCCTCACTCGAGGGTACCAGCATGTCGTGCCCCAGGTTGAGTGAAAACCTGCAGTGACTCCTACGATGTCTGCTTCACCGTTCCAGAGGAGACCGTACCCTGTTACGTCACAGCTCAGCCGCAGCGATGTTTCCCGTGTTGCAGTATCTGTCCAGACGCAGGAAGTCGTGCAGTGATGCCCATCGACGCTCACTGCCTATGACCACGATGTTTAGCACACCCCACATGTTTTTTTCTTCCCTCCCTGTAGGAAGTTTTTTTTTCCATGTCCATATGTATATATATGTTTTTATTTTGTGTTCTGTGCCCTGTTCCTTCGAGAGAGAGACCGAGTTTCTTTTACTACCAGTATTGTCGCGTCGGGACGACGCGCGGTAGGTGGCCGAGCGTATGTAGACAGCCTGTACTGTCTGCACAGACAGCCCATGCTGTCTGCCAGCTTAGTTCATATTTCGCGCCACTCAAGTGCTGCCATCTATAGGCCTTGCCACTTCAGTATGCCCAGACTTGCCTTGCTCTCACTCTCACAGCGGCCTGGCATCAAGACACAAGTACTCCCAGCTCTCTCTCGTGGCATGGCCCTGCCCGGGCCATGGGCACAAACACACAAGCCTGTGTAACCCACCACTACGACTTATCAATAAAGTAAGAAGCCTCCGAAGAAGAATATCAATTAACACCGCTCTACAGTCTTACCAAATAAGCCCTTTATATATATATATATATATATATATATATATATATATATTAGCATTGAATTCAGATATCTTTTATGTTTTTCATTTTTCATTTTCTTTAAGGTAGGATTAATATTTCATATTTAAGTGTTTTATATTTTACATTTTCTAAATAATAAAGTGTTTGTGTTTGTCAGTTTTTGTTCTTTTTCTATTCATTAATTTTCCTGAGGAGAAGCCAGCCTTGGTAATACTGTCTGAAGTGTTACAGGGCTGAGTACGCCTTCACAAGTAGCGACCTAGCCAGAATCAACTCAACTGAATCAAGATTCAACTCCATCTCGAATCTAGCATTGGAACTTCAACGTCGCATACCACAGACGGTTACCACCAGCCTTGAGTAATCATTCTCTATGGTAGGACTACAGTACAGGTATTTAAAAGATTTGGTGATTGTTATAGTCTCAATTTATTGTAAGTCAAGTCAGGCAGGATATAATATTTAATTCTGCCACCTTTTTGTTTGAGCTTGAAACACTTTGGTGGATTAGACTCTAGGGACCCGAGATTTTCCAGTGACAATTTGTTTCATTGAGCTCTTTATTTTATCAAGGGAACTGTCGTAGGACACTCTTGATTTGTTGGTGAGAAGATTGGATGGTCAAGTAACCCCATTCTACTTACTGTTTGCTCGGAGCTGGGTTAGAACCCTTCATTTTCATTAATATATATTGTTTAATTGAAGCAGGGATCGAGCCCTCTGGTTTATTTACAGTTTGAGCGGAGCAGGAATTGAACCCTCCATTTTCTTTAATGCCCGTTTCATTTCCCATGATAGTTTAAGTTATTCTTGCAAGTATGTGGGAATACCAGTTTTGGATGAATGCTGGAAGTAAGTTAGGAATAACAGGGAAAAATTTAGAATCTTTCATTAGTGCTAAGATCCAGGAAAGACTTTAAAGAGAGAGAAATGAGAGAGAAGAAAGACAGAAAGGGAAAGACAAGAAGAAAAAAAGAGAGAGAGAATCGAAAGAGAAGACAAAAAGGAGAGAGAGGGAATTGAGAGAGAAATCCAAGAAAGACAGAAAGAGAAAGAGAAGACAAAAAGGAGCATGATAGACTTGATCATGAGGAGATAGCTAGAGTATGTGAAGGACAAGTTAAATTAAGAGAACTTGAGGAAAGAGCAAAGGATAGAGAAGTTGAGGAAAAAGCTAGAGAACATGAGGAAAAAGCTAGAGAACGTGAGGAAAAAGCTATAGAATTTGAGGAAAAAGCTAGAGAACTCGAGTTAACAGAGAGAGAAAAGGTTCACGAGCTCGAAAAAGCTCGCCTTGAATTAGAGAATAAAAAGTTAACTCTTACACAACAACAATTAGAGGAAGGAGTAATTGAACATCATGCAGCTAGTGCACATATTCCAACACCTAATTTACCTCCCTTCATAGAGGGTGAAGACATTACTTCATACATTATCAGGTTTGAAAATACCGCTACCCTCTGTGAATGGTCTGCTGACACCTGAGCTACCAGGTTAGGAATGTTATTTTTTGGTACAGCTTTGAATATCTATGGAACTTTGTCGCAGGATATATGTAATTATAACCTACTGAAGAAGGCAATCCTTAAAGCATATCAAAAAACCACAAATTCTTACAGGAAAGATTTCAGGTATGCCACCTTACAGCCTGGCCAGAACTTTCAGCATTTACAAGTAACACTCTTTCGTTTGTTCAACTTTTGGATAGAGAGTTCAGGAATTGATCACAGTTATGAATCTCTTAGAGACTTCATGGTTGCTGACCAGTTCCTGACCGCTCTTCCTCACCAGATGCGAACATTCATCAGAGAACGTAACCTGATTAAAGCTGAGGAAGTTGCTGAGGCTGCTGACCTGTGCTGAGGCTCACAATTCCTATAAAGACCTAAAGGGATCGAACCCTAAGGGCAAGGGTTCATCAGACCTTAAGAAATCAAAACCTCTAGTGGAAAGCAAAATGACTTCTTTTATTCCTGTTTGTCATTTGTGTGGTGTTAAGGGACATAAACGTCCAGATTGTCCTTCTAAAAAGGTCCAAAAAGTTGGAAGATGTTTTAAAGACTGTAATGACCAAGCACCCTTCTGTACAGGAACAGTTAATGGACTTAATGTATCTGCCATTTTACGAGACACTGGATGCACATGTTTTTCTCATTTCTGATAAGCTGTTCCCTAATCTTAAAGAAACTCATTCCTCTGCTATACTTTCAGACTACTTGGGCCGAACGGACACTTTTCCTACCATCCATTGTTACATTAGGTCTAAATGGTTCACAGGTTGATCTGAAGCTGCACTAGCCCCCATCACTTCTTGCTCCGTACTAATAGGTAATGTAAAAGGTGCCATTCTTCCTTCTGAGTTGACCTTTCATCACCAAAGGTGGACATAAGCTTCTCAGATCCTCTTCCTGTAGAGTCAGAGAAACCCCTCGAAAGTTCAGATGAGACAATGTCTCGCGAGATTCATGTGGGATTAAAAACCAGTGATGCTACTCTCGAAAGCGAGGTAGTAGGATCACCAGTTCACTTGTTAGATGAAAGTGAAGATATCACCTTCGATACCATAAATGTCTTGACTAGGGCTCAGACCAAAGCCCAGGCTTCTCATACTATCCATCCTTTAATTTTCCCTGACTTTAAGCCTTTAGATATATGGAAGGACTCCTTTGTCAATTTACAACGTAATTGCCCTTCTCTTCAGAATTGCCATAATGCCGCTAAACAAAATCAGGTTATCCAAAGGTAAAACTTTTCATATAAATTTGAATATATGAAAGGTATCTTGTGGTAGGAGACCTGAATGCTAAAGTAGGAGAAACTTTTAGAGAGGGTGTGGTAGGTAAGTTTGGGGTGCCAGGTGTAAATGATAATGGGAGCCCTTTGATTGAACTTTGTATAGAAAGGGGTTTAGTTATAGGTAATACATATTTTAAGAAAAAGAGGATAAATAAGTATACAAGATATGATGTAGGGCGAAATGACAGTAGTTTGTTGGATTATGTATTGGTAGATAAAAGACTGTTGAGTAGACTTCAGGATGTACATGTCTATAGAGGGGCCACAGATATATCAGATCACTTTCTAGTTGTAGCTACACTGAGAGTAAAAGGTAGATGGGATACAAGGAGAACAGAAGCATCAGGGAAGAGAGAGGTGAAGGTTTATAAACTAAAAGTGGAGGCAGTTAGGGAAAGATATAAACAGCTATTGGAGGATAGATGGGCTAATGAGAGCATAGGCAATGGGGTTGAGGTATGGGGTAGGTTTAAAAATGTAGTGTTAGAGTGTTCAGCAGAAGTTTGTGGTTACACGAAAGTGGGTGCAGGAGGGAAGAGGAGCGATTGGTGGAATGATGATGTAAAGAGAGTAGAAAGGAAGAAAAAGTTTGCATATGAGAAGTTTTTACAAAGTAGAAGTGATGCAAGGAGGGAAGAGTATATGGAGAAAAAGAGAGAGGTTAAGAGAGTGGTGAAGCAATGTAAAAAGAGAGCAAATGAGAGAGTGGATGAGATGTTATCAACAAATTTTGTTGAAAATAAGAAAAAGTTTTGGAGTGAGATTAACAAGTTAAGGAAGCCTAGAGAACAAATGGATTTGTCAGTTAAAAATAGGAGAGGAGAGTTATTAAATGGAGAGTTAGAGGTATTGGGAAGATGGAGGGAATATTTTGAGGAATTGTTAAATATTGATGAATAGCAACCGCCTAGAGATGAGTGTGACGTATGTCCAAGCGGCCACCGTAGTGATGGGTTGGCTCACCATTGTTGAGGAGGGCGATCTCAGGGACCTCCTCTAGCACAGCTGCAAGGTGCCTCCCAGCAGCGTTGGTAGGAGAGACAGAACAAAGTATTTGGTAGTGGGCATTGACATCCCCAGTCACAACAAGACCCTCCCGGGGGGCGAGTGCTGCCACCTCTGAAATGTCAAGGGCATACCTAGAGCTTCTGTAAATGTTGTAAACCATGAGAGGTCCATCCGGCAGGTGTAAGGTGACAGCCTGAATCTCCACACCCTCCCCACAGTTTATGGGGTCATTGGAGAATGAATGAGGGATAGTGGTCCTGACGTAGATCGCCGTGCCCCTGCCAGTCCCTTCCAGGCGCTGAAGGTAGGCCGAGAATCCCGGAATACGTTACTGCATTTGATGTGATGAATTGATAAGTGTCTCCTGGAACAGGAAGACATCAACCTCATCCTGAACTGCAGCTTCAATCACTAAGTGAATTTTCTGCTGCTGCCCGCAAATGTTCCACTGGAGGATCTTCAAGGGCCGCAGAGGTGGCCCACTGATTCCATCTCTGCCTTGGACTCGTCGTCCATTGTTGGCGACTCCCGGGTCTCCTCCATCACCGACTGGAAGGACTCCTGGATGACGGCTTGAAGTTCCATTGAGTCTTTCCTGTCCAGTAGGACGACGCCCAGCATCCACGACAGGAGCTACCTGCAGGCGCCCCTGTCCTCCTCCAACGGCAGTAGGCGACTGAGGAGTGCTGAGATGACAACGATGGTTTTCTTCAGTCGATCGGAAAATGATTCACCATTACCTCTGCAGACATTGAGCTGGATGACCCGTCAAGTCGGGGCAGGGTCACTGAGTATGTCTGGGTGGCTGTCGACACTGCAGCAGCATAAACTGGGTGCACCCTGGGCCCAGCCTGAGTGGACATGGGCTTCCGGGTCCCCCGGTGGGGAACCTCTGCCTGACTCTGGCCGCTCACAGAAGGGGCCTGCCCTTGTGAAGAGGCCTGCTGGTGGTATGGCAAGGAATGTTGGTGCCCAGCTGGGACCTGCTCGGCAGTGTGCCTGGCCTGTGGCTGTTTTTCCCAATGATTCTGTCTTCTTAGGGCCACAATGCCATCTGACCCCACAGTTGACCGTGTTGCTGCAAAGCAGTGCCTGCCCCCTGATGCTACCACTGGGAGACCAGTGTTGGGAACTCGCTGGTGTTGCCCTCCTGCAGTATCCGGGGAATTCTGGTTGTAGCCCATACCGACTGTTGCTGGGCGGTTCCAAGGCTGGGTGGCGTCGGGGCTGTCAGGTCGTTCCGATGATGAACCTGCTGCCAGTGCTGCACTATCGCAGGACAGCTCCAGTTCCAGGCATGGTGCCTCCTTGAGCAGTTGGCACGCTTGGGCTCAGGCCGAAGGGCTTCGCCAGTTGGCTGTTTGAGGATTGCAATGCAGTCCTTCGAGTCGTGTGCCTTGCTGTACACACCACACTTCTTCTCTCGCTGACAGGTGGCTGCAATATGATTGAACCCCTGACAGTTGAAGCATTGTACCAAGCCTGGCAGGTATGGTCGGGTCTTGAATCTTCCGCAGACCCCAAGGTCCAGGTGCATGGGAAGTGGACCTTAGTGGTGGATCAGCACCTGGTGGGTGGGCACCTTGTTCACCGTTGCAGTGAGTCACTCCGCTTTGACAATATTGGGCACTTCCAAAATGGGGTCGAGTGGGAGGGGCACTGGGTACACTTTCTCTGAAGCAACCAGTTCCACCATGCTGGGATGCGTCACAACCAGCCCCTTCAATTCCTCGTAAGAATCCTTGTCCCGAGGAATGACCAAAACCTCGTTCCTGAGAGTGAACTCGCAGTGGAACTTGGGGCGGGGTAGACCTTCCAGATATCTTACAAACCCATAATCAGGAACCTTGAATTTGTTGAAGGCCCTGGTTGCTTCTGCCCGAGCTGAGCGGGAATTCCTCCATCCACGTTGAGTCAGCCAGTCCCCGTCCACTGTGGAGACCAGCACAACTGGTGTAGGGACCTGGGATGGCTCTATCCTTGCCAGTTGTGGCTTCCTTCCACAATCCCTATGGCCATCTTTGGGTAGCGGCTACCGACGGATCTAGTGGCAGATTGGCAGATACAATAGTCTCTACTGCTTCCTTGGCCTTCTTGGTGGGGGCTCTCACCTGCCCCACGTCTTCCTCCAACTCGTCCTCCCATTCCAATGAACGTTTAGGCCGCTCTCTTGGGTCTGTCATGGTGACTGTAGGTGTGGGGACAGAGCCAGCAGCAGAGCTGCTGCCTGTGACCTCACAGCTGCCCACACTGGGTGCAGAGCTGTAAGGCTCAGTGCCCCAGTCAGGGCCCGTAGCCACCCGCACGTGGCTCACTGCCCTGAAACACTGAACACAGTCCAAGGACCACTAGAAACGTCGCCAATCTGTGCGTAAACTAACACAGATATATATTCCAAGTGAACACAACACACTCTGTCCTACCATCTTTCCACACTGGTGCTCTGTATCCAATCTCGATGATGATCGCGTGGATTTAATCTTATTATTAAATTAGTATTATTAAAGATTAGCCGGTATTCTCCCGGCCCGGGCCTTTTCCAAGTGGTGGCCCGGCCTTGGCTCCCTCTTTAGGGAGTGTCTGAGACCTAAGTCTCCCATGGGAGGAGGCACAAGTACCTCTTCATCTTTGGGACCAACTGTCCCCAGGCCTAGCCACAAGCTAGGCCTCTCTGGTCTGCCATCCCCGCCCCAAGGGGGAAAATGGGAATGACAATCTTATGAGATAAAGGCTCTGGCTCAGGCACCTACCCTACCCTAGAAGGGTTAGGCATGGTATCAATGGATTTAATCTTTTTTTTAATGTTAAATCTGTTATATATTAATATTTGCGAGTGTATATGGGTACCTCTTTTGTGTCAGTTAAAAAGTGTTGTTATAATTTGTCAATGAATGTTCTGTAGGATTGAGGATCATATTTTTTCTCATTTTATATCTTTTTATTTTATGTTAAGCTGTAAAGTTTTCTAAATAAAATATAAAAAAAAACTATACAAATATTATTATTTTCTATAGTACTACAAGAGGTAACATAGAGAACCATTCTCTTATAGGGAAGGTCTGATGTAATTATTTCATCAAGATCAGCCACCACCTCCGGGTATAATATACAAAATGTGGAAAATACTGTATATATTTTCCAGAAATTCAGTATTTATATGTAAATAGATGGCCATACTGTATTTAATAATATTTATGTCATAGAAAATGGAAAGCCTGCGTCTGGGCAGACAGAAAGACTCGCCATCTTGGTTTTGAATTTGTATTAGAACGTTGGTGCAATGGGTAGAAATTTTCGTGCTCTAGACGTTAAAATTGTGTTGATGCATCTCAAATAGGAGGCAAAATTGGTGGATGTGCATTCCTGCATAACTTGAGATATCAGGCGACTTGACAAGACCTCTCCAGAAATCTCAGATAAGCTCTCTAGAACTGTGTATAATTCTGGCCAGCATTATTTTCATCAATGGGCAAATTAAATGTGGAAAATTGCATTTATATGAATGTAACTCATTATATGCATAACAGAAAATGAAAACAAAGATAATTATTATTTATAAGAGTTACATAGACAAGTAGGAATTTGGGACACCTAGGTCGCAAAAATATCCCCCTTCGATACCTACCACTGTCATATCCACAAGTTGCTCTGGACCTATTAATTAAATGAAATATCAATACACCAAGAATACTGGTAAATATATAAATTTGTGGACTGTATATTAAAAATTAAAGAATAATTATAGATATACACAATTACCTAACAAAAAGAGAATATCTTAATATCACTCACCAATTTGACTGGAGATTAAGTTGTATCATACTCAGAAAAACCTCACTAACTAAATTTATGAAAACACTGGCCAGAATTATGCACAAATCTAGAGAGCTTATCTGAGGTTCCTGGAGAGGTCTTGTCCAGTCGTCTGATGTCTCAGGTTATGCAGGAATGCACATCCACCAATTTCGCCTCCTATTCGAGAGGTGTCAACACAATTTTAACCTCCAGAGCACGAAAATTTCTACCTATTACATAAACGTTCTAATACAAATTCAAAACCAAGATGGCGAGTCTTCCTGTCTGTCCAGATGCAGGCTTTCCGTTTTCTATGATATAAATATTATTAAATACAGTATGGCCATCTATTTACATATAAATACTGAATTTCTGGAAAATATATACAGTATTTTCCACACTGCAGCAGGCCGGAGTTCATTGCTAAATGACTCAAATTACTCCTTCCTTTAGGAGACGATTCGAGCCGGTTCTGGCTTGAGTGGCTGTTCTCCTAGTAGGTCTTACTATGATTTCATCTTCCGGCATCACTTGTCAGCGTTATCTTCCGTATCACTTGTGTTACTTTTCCTCAGATTTTCATTTACGTTTGATTGAACACCTAACTCCAAGGGAATCAATTTATTAATTGTATGTAAACTTTCCTGGCCACGACACAACACTTTGACATTCCTGACAACACCTTGTGCATCTCGGTACAATGTCAATACTTTGCCCAGAGGCCACAATGTTCGATGTTGTTCAGTGTCAATTAACACAATGTCACCTGGTTGAATGGTCTGTCGATTTACTGCCTCTGTCGCACCATAAAAGTGTTCACGTAGTGTAAGAAGATATTCCTTGCACCATGATCAATTACTTTATTTAACATTTAAAATTTATCACACAACACTGCCGCATCATTGTAATCTTCATCACTTTCTTCCGGATTATCTCTATAGCCATGGGCAGCTTCCAATTTCCTTCCATATATTAGGTGAGAAGGTGTTAATACGTCTGCATCACGTGTATCACTCATGTACGAGAGAGGTCTATTATTTATACGATTTTCTGCCTCCACTAACACTGCACAGAATACTTCAAAATTAATTCTCTTCCGGTGTAGTACTTTGCGGAGACACCTCTTCACTGTGCCTATCAGTCTTTCGTACAGCCCACCCTGCCAAGTGGCTCCAGGAGTAATAAATTTCCAGGTACACCCTCGTTGGGTTAACAGAGATTGAACATCGTTACTATTATTTAATTCTATCAAGAGTTGAGCACCTGCTACAAAATTTGTGGCAATATCCGAAATCATCAACCTCGGACAGGATCTCCTAGCTGCAAATTTTCGAAACAGCTGTATAAACTGTTCTGCAGACAAGTCCTGTGCCACTTCTAAATGAACTGCCCTAGTAGCAGTACAGGTGAACAAACAAACATACACTTTCAGTGGAACACCATTTGACGTACCTGTTAAAATTATTGGACCACTATAGTCTACACCTGTTACATCAAATAGTTTCACTAATTGTACATGCTCCTTTGGCAATGGTGGAGGACTTGGGTACATATAGGATCTGGCATCTACATGGCGACATATTACACAAGATTTAAACACCCTTTTTACACTTTGCTGTACTTGTGGAATCCAGAAAGTTTCCCTATTACAATTTAAGGTATCTTGTACCCCACCATGCATTATATTTTTATTGGCATTTAGAACAATTAAATTTGTTAGATGAAGAGTTTTGGGCAGCAAGATAGGGTGTTCAGCATTTTGCAACCTACCTCTGCACCTAATTACATTGTTCTCTAAATACAGCCCCAATTTCCCTATTATGGAACCTTTCACAATATTTCTTTCCATCATCAGTTTAATCTCATTTCCAAAGATTTCCTCCTGTTCCCTCTTTATCCAATATTCAAGAGGGTGTGAAAACTTATATGATATATTCATCTTGTTTAGAAATTTAAACACCAACTTAGTTACATTGATTAGTTTGGGTAAAGAAGAATACCTATTTATATCAATGGCTAAGGGAGGAGAAACTATTGGAGCGGTGGTCACAGTAATTTCAACAGGAGCAATATACGCCTTTTATACAGGCCAATTAGCTTTATTTACCAACCAACTCGGTCCTTTAAACCATGATACAGCATTAACAAATTTAACAAAAGGTAAACCTCTAGACAAGAAATCGGCTGGATTCTCCTCACCAGGTATATGATTAAAGGTTAACATATGCTGACCCAAACTATTATACTTCTCTTGCATCTGATTAATTTCAGCGACTCTGTTTTGTACGTACACAATTTTACTGTTTCCATTATGAATCCATTGTAAGGATACCTCATTATCAGACCAAATTACAGTGTCGCTAATATTTATCTCCTGCAACTTATTTCTTATATAATTAGCTAATTTGACACCTATATAAATGGCTGTTTATTCCAACTGAGGTAAGGTACTTGATTTAATTAGAGACACTTTAGCCTTAGACATAACAAGAGAAATAACACTATTACATTGAAGGAAAGCAACTGCTCCATATGCCAATTTTGAAGCATCACAAAAAATGTGGAGTACATTTTTCCCATTTGGATTGTCCACCTGGCGTGGGAATTCCAACATTGGAATTTTCTCATAATCACCGATTAATTCATCCCACCTGTTAATGAATTCCTCAGTTAGCATTTCATCCCAAGCACATTTAAGTTTCCATGCTTCCTGTATTAATAATTTCCCTCTTATAGTAAGGGGTGACACTAAACCTAGTGGATCAAAACATTTGGAAACTTCAGCAAGCAAAACTCTCTTAGTCAATTTAATGGGCATACTGTAATTATTAGGTTTTAACATTAACAAATCTCTCTCAGTATCCCAATTTAAACCCAATACATTACTTCATTTTGGCACTTCATCTCCAGGGTAATCTTTACTTATTTTGTCCTTCAATTTGTACGAATTACTATTCCATTCTCTCAGAGGTATATTTGGACTTTGCATAATTTTATTAGCCTCCCCATAGGTCATTAACAGTTCCTCTTCAGTTGACGTCACTCCCAGGAAATATTCCACATAAAATTGTTTGCTCATTACTTTACTCAATGGACTTCCCGAACATTTAAGGTGTGCATTTATCGTCACTTGAAGTAGGAACGGACTGGATGTAGCACCAAATAATACGCACATAAAGCAAAAGGTTTTCAGAGGGCAAAGTGTGTCAATAGGATTCTCAGGCAATAAGAAGCGGGTACAATCCTGGTCAGCCTCTTGTAAATCCACTCTTAGGAAAGCTTTACTTATGTCAGCCGTAAAGGCATAATTTTTCACTCTGAAATTTAATAAGATATCTCCTAATTTTTCCGTCAACGACGGACCTGTCATCAAACAGCCATTTAAACTAGGTAAATTTTTCTTACTCCTGGCACTACAATTAAACACAATTCTCAGAGAAGTGGTCTTAGAATCCTTCTTCACTCCCTGATGTGGCAAATAGTGACCATAAATTTTGGCTTGTTCAGGAGGTATCTCTTCTATAAATTTATTAATTAACTGCTCAGCAATTATTTCATTATAGGCAGTTAACAATTCTGGTGTCTTACTTAGTTCGCGGAGCAGAGCTTTTAACTGTCCATATGCCATTCTGTAATTAGTGCACAATTCTGGATGGTTCAGTCTCCACGGAAGTCGTACCCAGTATTGTCCAGATTCAAATTTTACATCTCTCAGGTATTGCTCCTGAGTAAAAGAATCGTCTGGACTTTCTTCATTTACATTTATTCCAATGCTGTCCAGTTCCCACAATTTATGCACTGGCTCAACACCATCCTCTATGGAAGAATTATACTGAGGTATGATTTCATGAGTAAGACACACAGTTATTGTATTGATAGTTTCCTCTAGTAATGAATTATTATTATGAGGAATCCTACCATACATTACATGGCCTCCTGCAGTCTTCAAAAGGGTGACACCACATTTCTTTACCATACCTTTTACAAAGGAGGCATAATAGCCATTACCTATCTAAATATTTATTGGGCCTACAGAATCATCACTTACACCAGAAGGTGCTAAATTTACATTATGTGAAAGTCTTTCTGTAGCATCACTAAGTCCTACTGTAGATATTTTCTCTGGAAGTCTATCTACAATTACCGCATTAATACATTTTTTCTCCTTGCCCAACCTGACAGTTACATAAACAGTGTCATACAGTTGAGAACTTTTATCCGAGAGAAAACCAGATAATTTTAAAGTTGTGGGATCTCCCATCTGTACTTTCATACCATCAAGACATTTACGTTTAATGAAAGTACGTTGGGATCCTTGGTCTAATAATGCAGTTACATTTTTTGATTTATGCCTATCATCAATTTTTACCTGTAACACAGGTAAGGCTACTTCAGTAAAACCATGATTATTAACATTAGCAGCAATTTTTACATTAGCTACTGTTGTGTCAGGATTGTCAACATTATCATTATTATCAACATTATCATATAGACCGTTACACATGACTATATGGTGTCTTCCTTTGTGACGTTGATAACAGTTCTTTAATTTGGCATAGCAATCCTTTACATTGTAATTACCTAAACACCTGATACATCTGTCAAGTTTCTCCAATCTTTCAACTTTATCATTCCATGAATTGCATGCATTGCAATTCTTAGAAAAATGAGTGCCCCTACAGAAGAGACAATCTCTCCTTTCCTTGTCTGGTTTCTCATTAACTGGGCTACTCTTAGGAGGGTACTTAATCTTCTTATCTTGTGGAGAATCATTATTTCTGATTCCTGCTACTTGATATGCCCCTATGTAACTCCTTTTAGGAAATGAATTTTGATTATTAACATTAGGATAATTTTTCCCTTTGTGAAACTTGGCAGATGCCTCAGATTTATCATGTGTTGCATCTTTAAAATGAGTTAGTTGGCTGGTCTGCAAATGAACAATTAATTCTTGTACACCTATTCCTATTTCCTCCAGACCAAAATAACCCTTGTGATATTTATTCGAGAGCCATTCAAGTGTTTTACAGCTTAATTTATTCTGTACCATGGCACTCAATAACCAGTCTGATTCCTTCAGATTATATTTATTACTTAAAGTTTTGAGAGTGCTCTCCAGTTTAACTCTAAACTGTTGTAAACCTTTGTAAGTGTCATATGGAGATTTTAAATTAACAATAATATTCACTAGATCCAACCTACTTTGTTCTATACTACCATAAGTGACCTTCAACAAGTCAACTGATTCCTTGTAGGAGTCATTTACATTGGGAAAGGCTTGTATGAGTATGTGAGCATCTCCTCTTACCTGTCCTTTGAGGTAAAATAATTTAGTTACACAGGCTAGATCACTCCTATCATGAACAGCTGCTTTAAAAATTGACCAAAATTCCTCCCAATTTTCTCCAGGATTAAACACTGGTAAACATAGTTCTGGGAGTTTTGGCAAAGACATATTATTTGTTGGAGCAGACTGATTATCTGCCTGGTTTACACATTTTAATTTATTCAAGGCCTGACTTTTAAAAGAAAGAATCTTTTCCTCTAATTCATAAAGCTGATTAATCATGAGATCTATTTCAGTCTCATCTACACAGTTTACTAATAAATCGCCTTCATATTTGTTGTAATATAATTTGTATGAATCATATCTGTTCCCTAAAGCACTTAAATACAATTTTAAATCATCAGTATTCACAGTTTCTTGATTCATTAATTCCAAGCACTTATTATATGCCTTGGTTACATGAACTTTTCTAGTTTGTATTGATGCTTTCTTTACTCTATATTCCATATATTTGTCTTCTACATTAATTTCCTCATTTTCGGCGATGATGCAATGTATTAAATTCAACTTAATGACACTGATTATGTACTAAATTATGCACTTTATAAAGGTAAATAGTACAACTTACCTTTGAATAAATCCCAGCTTCTTGAGCTCAGCAATTACATGTAAAAGAAAATTATATATATTTTAAATGTACATTAATACAAACTTGGCTCATCAAAATTAATATTATACAAATTAATAAATCCTAGCCAGAATTTGGCATAGCAAAATTAATATACACATTAATAGTTAGCTACACATGGCTTATCAATTACACATACACTGATATAAATCTTGGCCAAAATTGGCTTATCAAATTAATATTATACAAATATAAATCCTTGCCAGAATTTGGCATAGCAAAATAAATATTATACACAATATAATCTTTATCCACACTTGTCATTTCAATTACACATACACTGATATAAGTCTTGGCCAGAATTGTCTTATCAAATTAGTATTATACAAATTAATATAAACTTAGCCAGACAAGCTTAGCTTATCAAAATTAATATTGTAATTATTATAATCCACTACACATTAAGTAAATTTGTGAACTTAACATCCACCTCCTTCTGTCATTTCACATATAATTATTAAGTAATTAACTAATTAATGACTTCACTAATTACCTCCGGTTCAAGAAGGACCAACGGGCAAATTAAATGTGGAAAATTGCATTTATCTGAATGTAACTAATTATGTACATAACAGAAAATTATAACAAAGATAATTATTATTTATCAGAGTTACGTAGACAAGTAGGAATTTGGGACACCTAGGTCACAAAAATGTCCCCCTTCGATACCTACCACTGTCATATCCACAAGTTGCTCTGGACCTATTGATTAAATGAAATGTACATACACCAGGAAAACTGGTAAATATATAAATTTGTGGACTGTATATTAAAAATTAAAGAATAATTATAGATATACACAATTACCTAACAGAAAGAGAATATCTAAATATCACTCACCAATTTGACTGGAGATTAAGTTGTATCATACTCAGAAAAACCTCACTAACTAAATTTATGAAAAGTGGCCAGAATTATACACAAATCTAGAGAGCTTATCTGAGGTTCCTGGAGAGGTCTTGTCCAGTCGCCTGATATCTCAAGTTATGCAGGAATGAACATCCACCAATTTCGCCTCCTATTTGAGAGATGTCAACACAATATTAACCTCTAGAGCACGAAAATTTCTACCCATTACACCAACATTCTTGTGGAAAATACTGTATATTTTCCAGAAATTCAGTATTTATGTGTAAATAGATGGCCATACTGTATTTAATAATATTTATGTAATAGAAAACAGAAAGCCTGCGTCTGTGCGGACGAGTCTTGCCATCTTGGTTTTGAATTAAACAGAGCGTTAGAGTGAATGGGAAGAATTTTTCGTGCTCTAGAGGTTAAAATTGGGCTGACACCTCTCAAATAGGAGGCGAAATTGTTTGATGTGCATTCCTGCATAACTTGAGTATCAGGCGACTGGACAACACAGCTCCAGGAACCTCAGATAAGTCTGTTTATGTTTAATTCTGGCCAGTAATTTCATAAATTTAGACAGTGAGGTTTTCTGGGTATGATACACATTAATCTCCAGTCAAATTGGTGAGTGATATTAAGATATATTTTCCTTCTGTTATGTAATTGTGTATATATATAACCATTTATTATTTTTAATAAACAGTCCACAAATTTATGTATTTATGAGTATTCCTTGTGTATGTATATTTCATTTAATTAATAGGTCCAGAGCAACTTGTGGTTATGACAGTGGTAGGTATCGAAGGGGGACATTTTTTGCGACCTAGGTGTCCCAAATTCCTACTTGTCTATGTAACATTGATAAATAATAATTATCTTTGTTATCATTTACTGTTATGTACATAATTAGTTACATTCAGATAAATGCAGTTTTCCACATTTAATTTGCCCGTTGGTCCTTCTTGAACTGGAGGTAATTAGTGAAGTCATTAATTAGTTAATTACTTAATAATTATATGTGAAATGACAGAAGAAGGTGGATGTTAAATTCACAAATTTACTTAATGTGTAGTGGATTATAATTAATACAATATTAATTTGGATAAGTCAAGTGTGGCTAAAGATTATATTAATGTGTATAAGTGTATGTGCAATTGATAAGCCAAGTGTAGCTAATTATATTAATGTATATATTAATTTTGCAAAGCCAAAGTGGCTAGGATTTATATTAGTGTATTTGTATAATATTAATTTGATCAGATAATTCTGGCCAAGATTTATATCAGTGTATGTGTAATTGATAAGACAACTGTGGATAAAGATTATATTGCGTATAATATTAATTTTGCTATGCCAAATTCTGGCAAGGATTTGTATTTGTATAATATTAATTTTGATGAGGCAAGTTTGTATTAATGTACATTTAAAATTTATATTTTACATGTAATTGCTAAGCTCAAGTAGCTAGAATTTATTTAAAGGTAAGTTGTACTATTTAACTTTATAAAGAGAATAATTTAGTACATAATCAGTGTTATTAAGTTGAATTTAATTCATTGCATCATGGCTGAAAGTGAAGAAATTAATGTAGAAGACAAACATATGGAATATAGAGTAAAGAAAACATCTCTGCTAGCTAGAAAAGGTCATGTAACAAAAGCATACAATAAATGTTTGGAATTAATGAATCAAAAAACTGTGAATACTGATGATTTAAAATTGTATTTAGATGCTTTAGGTAATAGATATGATTCATACAAATTATATTACAACAAATATGAAGGAGATTCGTTAGTAAACTGTGTAGATGAGACTGAATTAGATCTTATGATTAATCAGTATTATGAATTAGAAGAAAAGATTCTTTCTTGTAAAAATCAGGCCTTGAATAAATTAAAATGTGTAAACCAGGCAGTTAATCAGTCTGCTCCAACAAATAATATGTATTTGCCAAAACTCCCAGAACTATGTTTACCTGTATTTAATCCTGGAGAAAACTGGGAGGAATTTTGGTCAATTTTTAAAGCAGCTGTGCATGACAGGAGTGACCTAGCCTGTGTAACTAAATTATTTTACCTCAAAGGACAGGTAAGAGGAGATGTTAACATACTGATACAAGCCTTTCCCAATGTAAATGACTCTTACAAGGAAGCAGTTGACTTGTTGAAAGTCTCTTATGGTAATATAGAACAAACTAGGTTGGATCTAGTGAATATTATTGTTAATTTAAAATCTCCATATGACACTTACAAAGGTTTACAACAGTTTAGAGTTAAACTAGAGAGCATTCTCAAAACTTTAAGTAATAAATATAATCTGAAGGAATCAGACTGGTTATTGAGTGCCATGGTACAGAATAAATTAAGCTGAAAAACACTTGAATAGGTCTCGAATAAATATCACAAGGGTTATTTTGGTCTGGAGGAAATAAGACTAGGTGTACAAGAATTAATTGTTCAGTTGCAGACCAGCCAACTAACTCATTTTAAAGATGCAACACATAATAACTCTGAGGTATCTGTCAAGTTTCACAAAGGGAAAAGTTGTCCTAAAGTTAATAATCAAAATTCATTTCGTAAAAGGAGTTACATAGGGGCATATCAAGGAGCAGGAATCAGAAATAATGATTCTCCACAAGGTAGGACGAATAAGTACCCTTCTAAGAGTAGCCCAGTTAACAAGAAACCAGTCAAAGAAAGGAGAGATTGTCTCTTCTGTAGGGGCACTCATTTTTCTAAGAATTGCAATGCATGCAATTCATGGAATGATAAAGTTGAAAGATTGGAGAAACTTGACAGATGTATCAGGTGTTTAGGTAATCACAATGTAAAGGATTGCTATGCCAAATTAATCTTCTGTTATCAATGTCACAAAGGAAGACACCATATAGTCATGTGTAAGGGTCTATTTGATAATGTTGATAATAATGATAATGTTGACAATCCTGACACAACAATAGCTAATGTAAAAATTGCTGCTAATGTTAATAATGATGGTTTTGCTGAAGTAGCCTTACCTGTGTTACAGGTAAAAATTGATGATAACAGGCATAAATCAAAAAATGTAAATGCATTATTGAACCAGGGATCCCAGTGTTCCATCATAAAACGTAAATGTCTTGATGGTATAAAGGTACAGATGGGACATCCCACAACTTTAAAATTATCTGGTTTTCTCTCGGATAGAAGGGCTCAATTGTATGACACTGTTTATGTAACTGTTAGGTTGGGCAATGAGAAAAAACGTGTTAATGCGGAAATTGTAGATAGACTTCCAGAGAAAATATCTACAGTAGGACTTAGTGATGCTACAGAAAGACTTTCACATAATGTAAATTTAGCACCTTCTGGTGTAAGGGATGATTCTGTAGGCCCAATAAGTATTTAGATAGGTAGTGACTATTATGCCTCCTTTGTAAAGGGTATGGTAAAGAAATGTGGTGTCACCCTTTCGAAGACTGCAGGAGGCCATGTAACGTATGGTAGGATTCCTCGTAATAATAATTCATGACTAGAGGAAACTACAAATACCATAACTGTGTGACTTACTCATGAAGTCGTGCCCCAGTATAATTCTTCCATAGAAGATGGTGTTGAGCCAGTGCATAAATTGTGGGAATTAGACAGCATTGGAATAAATGTAAATTAAGAAAGTCCAGACGATTCTTTTACTCAAGAACAATATCTGAGAGATGTAAAATTTGAATCTGGACAATACTGGGTGCGACTTCCGTTGAGACTGAACCATCCAGAATTGCGCACTAATTACAGAATGGCATATGGACAGTTAAAAGCTCAGCTCCGTGAACTGAGTAAGACACCAGAATTGTTAAGTGCCTATAGTGATATAATTGCTGAGCAGTTAATTAATAAGTTTATAGAAGAGGTATCTCCTGAGCAAGCCAAAATTTATGGTCACTATTTGCCACATCAGGGAGTGAAGAAGGATTCTAAGACCACTCCTCTGAGAATTGCGTTTAATTGTAGTGCCAGGAGTAACAAAAATGTACCTAGTCTAAATGGCTGTTTAATGACAGGTCCGTAGTTGACGGAAAAATCAGGAGATATCTTCTTAAATTTCAAGATGAAAAATTATGCCTTTAGGGTGACATAAGTAAAGCTTTCCTAAGAATGGGATTACAAGAGGCTGACCAGGATTGTACCTGCTTCTTATGGCCTGAGAATCCTATTGACCCACTTAGCCCTCTGAAATCCTTTCCACTCCTCTGAGAATTGAGTTTAATTGTAGTGCCAGGAGTAATAAAAATGTACCTAGTTTAAATGACTGTTTGATGACAGGTCCATCGTTGACGGAAAAATTAGGAGATATCTTATTAAATTTAAGGATGAAAAATTATGCCTTTACGGCTGACATAAGTAAAGCTTTCGTAAGAGTGGGTTTACAAGAGGCTGACCGGGATTGTTCCCGCTTCTTTTGGCCTGAGAATCCTATTGACCCACTAAGCCCTCTGAAAACCTTTCGCTTTAGGAGCGTATTATTTGGTGCTACATCCAGTCCATTCCTACTTCAAGCTACAATAAATGCACACCTTAAATGTACAGGAAGTCCATTGAGTAAAGTAATGAGCAAACAATTTTATGTGGACAATTTCCTGGGTGTGACGTCAACTGAAGAGGAACTGTTAATGACTTATGGAGAGGCTAATAAAATAATGCAAAGTGCAGATATGCCTCTGAGAGAATGGAATAGTAATTCGTCCAAATTGAAGGACAAAATCAGTAAAGATTACCCTGGAGATGAAGTGCCAAAATGTAGTAATGTATTGGGTTTAAATTGGGATACTGAGAGAGATTTGTTAATATTAAAACATAATAATTACAGTATGCCCATTAAATTGACTAAGAGAGTTTTGCTTGCTGAAGTTTCCAAATGTTTGGATCCACTACGTTTAGTGTCACCCCTTACTAAAAGAGGGAAATTATTAATACAGGAAGCATGGAAACTTAAATGTGCTTGGGATGAAATACTACCTGAGGAATTCATTAACAGGTGGGATGAATTAATTGGTGATTATGAAAAAATGCCAATGTTGGAATTCCCACGCCAGGTGGACAATCCAAATGGGAAAAATGTACTCCACGTTTTTTGTGATGCTTCAAAATTGGCATATGTACCTTACCTCAGTTGGAATTAACAGCCATTTATATAGGTGTCAAATTAGCTAATTATGTAAGAAATAAGTTGCAGGAGGTAAATGTTAGCTACAATAATTTGGTCTGATAATGAGGTATCCTTACAATGTGTACGTACAAAACAGATTCGCTGAAATTTATCAGATGCAAGAGAAGTATAATAGTTTGGGTCAGCATATGTTAACATTTAATCATATACCTGGTTAGGAGAATCCTGCTGATTTCTTGTCTCGAGGTTTACCTTATGCTAAATTTGTAAATGCTGTATCATGGTTTAAAGGACTGAGCTGGTTGGTAAATAAAGCTAATTGGCCTGTACAAAAGGCATATATTGCTCCTGTTAAAATTACTGTGACCACAGCTCCAATAGTTTGTCCTTCTTTATCCATTGATATAAATAGGTATTCTTCTGTACCCAAACTGATCAATGTAACTAAGTTGGCGTTTGAATTTCTAAACAAGATAAATATTTCAAATAAGTTTTCACATCCTCTTGAATATTGGATAAAGAGGGTACAGGAGGAAATCTATGGAAATGAGATTAAATTGATGATGGAAAGAAAAATTGTGAAAGGTTCTATAATAGAGAAATTGGGGCTGTATTTAGAGAACAATGTAATTAGGTGCAGAGGTAGGTTACAAAATGTTGAATTTGGTGATTATGCTAAACACCCTATCTTACTGCCCAAAACTCATCATCTAACAAATTTGTTTGGTCTAAATGCCCATCAAAATGTAATGCATGGTGGGGTACAAGATACCTTAAATTGTATTAGGGAAACTTTCTGGATTCCACAAGGACTTCAAAGTGTAAAAGGGGTGGTTAAATCTTGTGTAATATGTCGCCATGTAGATGCCAGATCCTATATGTGCCCAGGTCCTCCACCATTGCCAAAGGAGCATGTACAATTAGTGAAACCATTTGATGTAACAGGTGTAGACTATAGTGGTCCAATAATTTTAACAGGTACGACAAATGGAGTTCCACTGAAAGTGTATGTTTGTTTGTTCACCTGTACTGCTACTAGGGCAGTTCATTTAGAAGTGGCACAGGACTTGTCTGCAGAACAGCTTATACAGCTGTTTCGAAAATTTGCAGCTAGGAGATCCTGTCCAAGGTTGATGATTTCGGATATTGCCACAAATTTTGTAGCAGGTGCTCAACTCTTGATAGAATTAAATAATAGTAACAATGTTCAATCTCTGTTAACCCAGCGAGGGTATACCTGGAAATTTATTACTCCTGGAGCCCCTTGGCAGGGTGGGGGCTGTACAAAAGACTGATAGGCACAGTGAAGAGGTGTCTCTGCAAAGTACTACACCGGAAGAGAATTAATTTTGAAGAATTCCGTGCAGTGTTAGTGGAGGCAGAAAATCGTATAAATAATAGGCCTCTCTCGTACATGAGTGATGCACCTGATGCAGATGTATTAACACCTTCTCACCTAATATGTGGAAGGAAATTGGAAGCTGCCCCTCTCTATGGAGATAATCCGGAAGAAAGTGATGAAGATTACAATGATGCGGCAGTGTTGTGTGATAAATTTTAAATGTTAAATAAAGTAATTGAACATTGGTCTAATGTGTGGCATAAGGAATATCTTCTTACACTACGTGAACACTTTTATGGTGCGACAGAGGCAGTAAACCGACAGACCATTCAACCAGGTGGCATTGTGTTAATTGACACTGAACAACATCAAGTATTGTGGCCTCTGGGCAAAGTATTGACATTGTACCGAGATGCACAAGGTGTTGTCAGGAATGTCAAAGAGTTGTGTCATGGCCAGGAAAGTTTACACACAATTAATAAATTGATTCCCTTGGAATTAGGTGTTCAATCAAATGTAAATGAAAATCTGAGGAAAAGTGACACAAGTGATATGGAAGATAATGCAGACCAAGTGATGCCGGAAGATGAAATCGTAGTAAGACCTACTAGGAGAACAGCCACTCAAGCCAGAACTGGCTGGAATCATCTCCTAAAGGAAGGGGTAATTTGAATCGTTTAGCAATGAACTCCGGCAGGCAGCAGTGTGGAAAATACTGTATATATTTTCCAGAAATTCAGTATTTATATGTAAATAGATGGCCATACTGTATTTAATAATATTTATGTCATAGAAAACGGAAAGCATGCGTCTGCGTGGACGAGTCTCGACACCTTGGTTTTGAAATGAACAGAACGTTAGAGTGAATGGGAAGAATTTTTCGTGCTCTAGAGGTTAAAATTGGGCTGACACCTCTCAAATAGGAGGCAAAATTGTTGGATGTGCATTCCTGCATAATTTGAGTATCAGGCGACTGGACAACACAGCTCCAGGAACCTAAGATAAGTCTGTTTATGTTTAATTCTGGCCAGTAATTTCATAAATTTAGACAGTGAGGTTTTCTGGGTATGATACACATTAATCTCCAGTCAAATTGGTGAGTGATATTAAGATATATTTTCCTTCTGTTATGTAATTGTGTATATATATAACCATTCATTATTTTTAATAAACAGTCCACAAATTTATATATTTACCAGTATTCCTTGTGTAAGTATATTTCATTTAATTAATAGGTCCAGAGCAACTTGTGGTTATGACAGTGGTAGGTATCGAAGGGGGACATTTTTTGCGACCTAGGTGTTCCAAATTCCTACTTGTCCATGTAACATTGATAAATAATGATTATCTTTATCATTTACTGTTATGTACATAATTAGTTACATTCAGATAAATGCAATTTTCCACAGTTCTAATACAAATTCAAAACCAAGATGGCGAGTCTTCCTGTCTGCCTAGACGCAGGCTTTCCGTTTTCTATGACATAAATATTATTAATTTCAGTATGGCCATCTATTTACATATAAATACTGAATTTCTGGAAAATGTATACAGTATTTTTCACACAAATATTATTATTTTGGGTGGCTTTTTTATGCATTTATCCAAGATATATTATGCATACTATCACTACTGAATAAATGATATAAGCAGAAAAATGATATTAGCAATAATAGCGTCAGTATAAGACATCTTGTGAGTGATACTCAGACTGTTGTCATGGCAACTGGTTGTTGGATCATCATGCAACCTCCGCCCACCTCTGATATAAGCTCCTCCCACATTGTAATGATACTAAGTGGTAAATTTAGTGTATTAGAAAGAAAAATAGACAGAAAATTTAAATATATATATATATATATATATATATATATATATATATATATATCTATATATATATATATATATATATATAATTTACCTGGCACTTACACATATATTAACCTGGCGGGTCGTCACCTGACATGTTTCAAGTAGCTATAATTTGCTTTAGAAACATTGTATTACGATGGCATTTTCACCAAAATGTTCCCAGATACTTACACTATTTTTCTGTAAACAAAACCCAAAATCATATTTTTAGCATAATTATCATCACCGCATCAGAAACTCGGAAAATAGGCCCCTGAGTCCCCTCCCCATTACCATCTCCTCTCCCAAGCATCCACTTATCTGTACCCTCGCCATGGCACCCCGGTACAATGCATCTACCCAACCCACAATTTCATCCATAAAACCCTGTCTCCTGAGGATAGCTCCCAACGATCCTCTTTTCACCCTGTCATAAGATAAGAGATAAGATATGATTTCATTCAGATTTTTAACCCCGGAGGGTTAGCCACCCTGGATAACTCAAGAAAGTCAGTGCGTCATCCAGGACTGTCTAACTTATTTCCATTGGGGTCCTCAATCTTGTCCCCCAGGATGCGACCCACACCAGTCGACTAATACCCAGGTACCTATTTGCTGCCAATCTAATCCCAACAACGCCGTCCCCTCCCCCCTGTGATTCCACGAATCCCCTAAGTACCCCATGCCCTTCAACCATAGTCCTCCCTGGCAACCCAAACTGAGTTTTCGATACCACCCACCCTACTATGCACCTAAACCTATTCCCCAATACCTTGGCAAACAACTTATAATCCATGCATAATAACGAGATAGCCCGGTAGTTTCCAAGGGTGTGCTACCCCTTTCCCTTCAGAACCAACATCACCATGGCAGTTGCCTCCTTCGCTCCCAATGCACCCTTCTCCTTCATTGAATTCAATAACTTTACCAAAAAAAATCCTTATCAGCTCCCAATGCTGTAGATAAAACTCTGCCGGAAGACCATCGACTCCTGGAGCTTTGCCCTTATACATCCCACATAAAGCTCTCCATATTTCCTCCTCTGTTCTTACCCTGCTCAATGCCTTCCTATCACTGTTCCCCAATTTGCAAGACACACACACACACACCTGCTCTAAAACCTCAACCCCAACCCCACCACTTTGCCAAAACCCCCGATACCATTTGTCTGCATGCACACACATTCCATTCCTGGCCCGTAACACCTGCCCCTCAACACCTGCCCCTCCCTATAACGTCCCACCAACTCGTGTACCTCCAACCACGGAATAGCAGTAGCCTGCTGCCATTGCTTCTCTCTACACAAGACGCATGCCAATGGCCTTTCACCCCATAACACTTCCTCCACCCCTGCCTGTACCCTCACGGCTTGCAACCTCTTGTCCTGTAACTCATGTAATTTCCCCTCAGTAGCCATAATGTCATCCATAGGACAATTACCCACCACCGCCCCCTCCCATCGCCTCTCCTCCAAATAGTTGTCAAGTCCATACTTCAAGTTATTGATCCGTTTCCCTTCCCTCACATAATGTTGCCTAATTCTTTCTTTAGCCACACAATCCCACCATGTCACCACGTCCTCCACCCCATTTGCTTCCCCACCAAGCCCCTCCCACAGTGTTGAAATCCCTCCAACCCTTCCTTGTCACCTAACATGCCTGTGTTTCACTTCCAGTAACCCCTCTAGATACCCGCAAGTGACTCCCGCCCCACCTTTGCTGCTACTGCCTGATGATCTGAATAAGCAACCTTTATTCTATGGAAATTTTTGACTAAGACCTCTTGAGAGAGATATAATCTGTCTAAACGAGCCGCATAACCCACCTTAAGAACGTGTGCTCAACCTCCCACTATCCCCCCTTCCAAATGCATCCCTTAGCTGAATATCCCTCAAGAGGTCACACAAGGCCACAGACACATAGCCCGCCCCATTTGGTTCCATGTCTGCCCTCCGAATAATACAGTTCCAGTCCCCTCCTACAATTGCCACAGCTGGTAAACTATGTAAGAAAAAAACTAGATCATCACACAAAAAATCCCTCTTCACTTTCACATCATTTTCCATGGGCGCATACACACTTATAAAAGGCACCCTCTTCCCCATCCACCACCGAGCCACATGCAGCACCCTCCCTCCTCCTCTCCCCTCACTTCTTAACAAAACAAATGGGCTCACCTCCTTGATCATGTTACCCACACCTCCTTTCAGACAGGCAGATGACAGAGTCACCACCTGAAACACTGCCACCTCCAACACTTTATCCTCCCAAAAATTGTGCTCCTGGAGAAGCACAACATCCACTCTAGATTTATGAAAAAACATCCTAAACCATTCTCTCTTTACAATATTACACAAACCATTCACATTCACCGTCATACACCTTAGGCCGCTTATAGTTTCCAACCCTGCCTCTTCTCTCCATTCTTCCCAGGTCCTCCTGCACGTGGGGCCCCACTGGTCTTCACACCACCTTCCCTCCCTACCCCCTTCTTTCAGTGCCGCTTGTCATGGCCACCACTACAAATCTCTTCCTGTCTCTGAGGCCTCTGCGCTGGCATCAGAATATCATCTGAATCTGATGCTGCCGCTCTCTTCCTCGTGTTGATCTCTTCCTCCATGTCATTGTCCAAGGAGGCCTTCAGTGAACTTCAAACTCCACCATGTGTCGTTCCACTAAACACAGCGACATCTCTCACTCACTGCTGGGCTCGTTATCCCCACTGTGCTCCTGCGTTGCACTTGTCAATGCCTTCAACCTGTGTCCATGCACCATCCCAGGTACATCCTCCTCCTCAGGTGGCGACAAAGTCTGAAAACATCTCCACCAGCTCATCTTCAAGCGCCAACACTTCCTCCTGTACCTGCACCTCTGCACTTGCCTCAGTCAAAGTCGTGGGTCCTGGTAAGTCCAGGCATACCTCCCTCACGCCAGTCTCAGCGAGGGGCTCCTCCACCACCTCATTCCACAAACGACCATGCCCTTGCACATGCCTTGAGCCCTCAATAACTACATCCAACATGGGAACAGGGGCCTCACCAGTCTGTGCAGGCGCCCATCTCTGTTTCACACACATTGCCGCCATATGATCATATGCTCCACATATGCGGCAAGTACATCGCTGCCCAGCATACGACACTAGAACCTGTGTCTTGAAATCCTCCAAAACAACAGAAGATGGGATGGGATGCCGCAGAGTCATCTTTAGGGAAAATGTTGCCTCCAGACGGCCCATGTAAGTACCCACTGCCCGCTTGCCTTGTTGTGCCAAATGTACGGTCCCGTGAACCTCAAATGCACTCCTTACGTCTGTCATCCACCTCAAATGGTACGTTACGGAGCTTTACCCATGTGAAGTGCCGTGAGATGCCAATCAATCTCACTCGCACAGCTATACTCACATCTTGAAACTGAGTCACCAATGACTCATACACAGATGTTGAATTCAATTTCACAAAATCCTGTACGCCCCATTCAGGGCTACACCATACACCTCGTCCAGGATTCCGTATGCCTCCCTTATGATGGCCGGGAGTAATACTTGTGCAGACGTTGGCGAAATTGCCCCACGGATCAGCTCAATTCCAACTGTGTTTATGCGACGCCTCACACTTGGCGTCATATTGATACAAGGTGTTTCGCCTGAATGAACAGCAGAGGGGTGCATAGCACAACGGCACTCTGCCGCAGTCAGGCAGCAAATGATCAGTAATGATAATAGAGTCAAGCTCAGTGTCATAAGTTAAATTTAGTACCATTAAGAATGCAAACAATTGAAGGTTACGGGGAGAATCATAAAAATATTAAGCTAAATTAATAGACAAACACTGATCCAACTTGCTGTGGCAGGAAAGATGATATTTCTACCTTTTATGCAATGTCAAACATCTGAAAGACAGATTACAAATTACCTTATAATAAAATAAGTAAATTCATACTGGACTTGGGGTCAAGATAATAAGTTGACCAGTATGAGTTACAAAAGATGGAGATCAACTGAAAGTCAACCATATATAGAAAATATTTAAAATTCGATCAGGGCTGATCGAAATTCAAAATTCAGTCAATTCAAAAGTCTTTGATATTATCCTAACGCCATAACACTTCGAAAAGGCAATAAGTGACATGTCCATGCCCTCTGCCCCAGGCCCGGACTCGTGAAGCTCCGTTTTCATTAATAACTGCAAGTAGCCCCTTTTGCATGCCTGTAGCATTCTTTGGAAAGGAAGCATGGTCACAAGGGTCATCCCAGGGCAACACGGGCATAGAGCAGGTCGCTCCTGCCTGTCTCGGCTACAACAAAAACAAAATGCAGATGTAATATACAGAATTTGTGAAAGCCTTCGACAAATGCAACCATGGAGTAATAGCACAACCATGGTGGAACAGCGCAACCATGGTGTCTCAAGAAATCGTAATGACACGATTGCAA